>NC_135898.1:47182160-47385702 GCF_964194155.1 Cetorhinus maximus
GAGATTGTGCAACTCTCAGTGGATACTGACACCTCGGTGGGTTCCTGGGAAATCCGTGGGATCTACCTTCGTTACATTTGCTATTTAATGTGTAATGTGGGTGTTCAACCACAGTTTGCCTGTTAATTCACGTCTACCTCGTGTTAACCCTGAATGTTAGAGTATAAGATGGATGTTATAAATTGTTTTACTCTTCTAACTTTGCATAGTAAAGTTTATTCTGTTCAAAAACTGTGGAAGTTTGTGGCTTTATTCTTAGTAGCTGGGATCTCAAACTTTGTCTACTTTAAACAAAAGTTTACTGGTCCCTAACCAGATCGAACCAAAAGTTTTGGAGTCTGGTCCAGGATCATAACATGTTCATTATTTTTTTCTTTGTGTAGTCCCCACTTTTGGTGTGGTGTCTTATTTCTCCTGTGACATCTTGTAGGTTACTGTGTAAATGCAAGCTACCATCTGATCTTTGTAAAGGTGATATACTTTTCGTCTATCTGGACTATGGTGCTATTTTCAGTAGGAAGATTTGTTCAATAATAAACTTTTCAGTGTTGACAACATCTGCCTTTAATGTGCCAGGAATTGCCCTAAGACAATTGTTTAATTGGAAAGCAGCTGCTAGCAAAAACTGGTTATTTCAGTGAAGCTTTGCTCCATGAACACTTGGGACTCCCGACTCTAAAAACAGCTCTTTTATAAATAACTTCAAAACCCCAAATTGAAAGAGTTGTGATTTTTCCATTTAAAATGAGAAGTAAAGCTATGTGCAGATAAATTGTCTGGGGATAACTCATCAGCTGAATTTGCTCCCTCCATTAGCAATCCAATAGACTCCAAACTTTTACCAGAAAGTAAATTACTTTGCTACAGATGAAGTGACATGTTTGCACAATATGACCTAATAATTTCAAAGCTGTAAGTAGTAGGTAAATCAAGTCATTTGTCTTCATAATGCACTTTTTTATACTTTCAGTCAGAAACTAGGTATGTTTAATTATAACTTATGGTGCAGCATGTCTTTTTATAATATTGATCCAGTGCATTTTAAGCTGTGTGAATGCTTGTTCAATTGTATGGGGTTGGTGTAGAACGTTCTATATTATCTTCAGTTGTTTTTTGGAGTGACTATAGCCTGAAGGGTTTGTTATTGAGAGGAGAAACTACCTCTTCCTCACTTTCCCAGTGGAAGCTGTCTTAAGGCAGATGTACATACACCTACAGGTCCAAAGTTAGATCACATCTTCTGATCTGAAGGTCCACTTAGATGTCTTATCCAGCTATCTGTTACTGAAATCATTACTATACTTTTTTTCTCCTGAATGTTCTTGCAGTGCATGTGAAGGGCCCAGAACAAGCTGGATCAACACCTAGTCAATGGAAGCTCTTTGACATGCATTTAAATGCTGCACTTTGCATCCTAGAGCAAGATGCTGATCCTGGTTTTGCTCAGCAGCAGTCGTGCGTAGAGGGATTTCATGAATACATTATTTTTAGACGGTTTCATTTTGGAGAACAGGTGCAAAAGATATATTGAATCACTTTTTAATCTTAGGCCTTGTTTCTCTTTTCCTTCACTTAAAAGTATGACATGACTGTTTGGTAACTTAATCTTTCTTAAAAATGCCTAACACTTTGATAGCATTCATGTGAAATACTAGTTTACACATATTGATTCCTATAACTTTAAATATTAGGATTGAAAAATGTTTAGTTCTGAAATGAAGTAGTGTACGTCAGTGATTTAAGTTTGCTTTTTGTAGAATCTTTATTATCAACTCCTATACTGACTATTTACTCAACATCCTTATATTTGTACTTGCCAGTTCTACTCAGTTTAGGCTTGACCATATAAATTTAATTTTCCTCAAAATAAAAATTGAAATTGCCCTAATTTTAAAAGATCAATGTTATGGAAAAGATATTGCCATGTCTCCCTGGATATTACATTTTACTTGTGCTCCTTTCCATTGTGCTTTTTTTGTTTAAAAGAAAGTGTTCAAGCTGTATTTGATGTACCAGATCTTGGTTTAATTTTTGGCTCTTGAGGAAACCATTGGACCAGTAGTGTAATCGATAATGGAAGGTCACAGTGGTCAACCTAGTATAACTTTATACCCTCATGCACATTTGCATAAATAACTTGAAGAATGATTGTGGTTCGCTCTTATGAAATCAAATTCTAAGCTCTTGTTTTGTGTTTTTTTAAAAAACTGTCATGAAATTTTGCATGTTTCAACAAAATGTTATATTTTTCCCTACTTTGTAATATTACATTCAATAGTGTTAAGTATAATTTATCAAGATTTATTTTATAATTGGGATGGAAGAAGTGACAGTGATTTATTTCAAGATTATATCATTTTGATGTTTTCAGTGCTAGGTGCAATGAACTAAATGGACCATAAGAGCAAAGAAGACATTAATTTGGACTGCATGTTATCAAAGTATTGTATTTTAATGGATGGCTAATTTTTTAAATTTATGTATTACAGTAGCTGTTCTTTTTTAAATTTACTCAGCTCTTAATTTGCATTGTCCTGGTAGCTTATTTAATGACATGAGGCTTGGCCACAAATACTGGATACAAACACATACTCTAATATGTTATCCTGATTGAGTGCCTCGAAGAAAACTTCCAAAGCAAAAGCATGCAAGATTACAGTCTGAATTTATAAAAGACAATAAATGTTGGAATTACACCAGCTTCAGCAGCAAAAAGAGAAAAGTGCCAATAGGTAACATCTCGGGTATAAGCCAATGTCGGAGTTCCAACTTTTTTTTTCAGTTTTCTATCATTAGCTGTTTTGTAATTTCCATTTATAATTGAGCAATCAGTGTTTCCACCCTGCATTGATTTTCTTTGTAATATGCTATTAATGTACATCAGTCCAGATTTGTTTTACTTGCCGGACATTTCACATGGATTTCACCATTAATGCAGCTTAGAAGCCAATTTCTGTCTCTATTCTCAGCAGAATCAAGTTAGAGAATGTTTCCCATCTCCCACTATAAAATTTTTGACAATGCTGTACTACTTTTTTCTGTCCTCTGCATCACAGTTGGTTGAAATGCTTGACTGTAAACACTGTACATTATTCTTGCTGAGAGTATTCAACATATTGTTCTCATTAACATAATACAGCTGATTATTGTTCAATCATTTCTGGAATTTTAATAAAAGTGTGTAATTGGTGGCGATTGTAATGAGAACAATGTTAATGCCAGTAGTTGAAAGGTAGCAGGTAACAAATTTACCAAAGCTGTGCAGTCTGCTATTAGCACTGGATAACCAAGTGTCAAATTCTGCATTTAAACTCCTGCGTACACGTGACAGACTTCTAGCTTGTTTAGGAAGTAGATTTATAGGATATAATAGAACTTTTGAAAGGATGCAAATTGTTGTGAAGCTGCAGCAGCTTTTGTATACTGTACCTAATATAAACCTGGAAGGCCTGGCTTAAATGCTTAACTAATTGAAGCAGTATCATCATCTTATGAGAAATGACAGCACTAGTGTAGTATACTTAAATGCTCCCTACTAAAAACCCCCCTAGCGAAAACCTAAATTTGAAAGGGTAAAAGCTGCGATCGTGAGCTGAATGTTTTTATTTAATGATTTTGAGTGTCCGTTGTATGAAAGCTTTACGCAACCATTGTGATTTGCTCAAGCCCTGGTTATAACATTGATCATGTATATTTGATTATGAAGTCAAACAGTTGAATGTTGGTGATTGAAGGAACCTGGCAAACATTGTAATTTTGAATTTGGAATTTGTCAATATAGTGATTTTTCTTGAGGTACTGATTTGCTGGTTTGGTATTTAGCTGCTGTCATTATTGAGGCTGTTTTTAAAAAGTGCTTGAATTTCAATGTTTTGAGAGGCTGGGTCATTCCAGTTTTGTTAATACATTTGCTGGGAGCTGACAGTGCCTAATACAATGTGTCTAAACACAAAGCTGGGCGAGTCAGATTTGCAGTTGCGTCATGCAAGCACAGTACTGCTAGCTAGCCTAAGAGATAACTATAGCTTATGATATATTTTTTTTCCAGTTACATTGGCGACACCAGTCAATATAACCTCTTGTTTGCCACCAGCTTCTCACCACCAACCTACCCTATCCTACAAATTGCTCCAGACTCCCTCGGTCTCAAACTTTGCCTGTTGTTACACCCTAGCTGAAGGGCTATTTCTCCATGCTGTAACTATTTGCTCTCTTAAATCCTCTCAGTAAAGTAATGGGCCCTTTTGGGTCTTGATTATTGTCTTGTCCTCATTTCAATGTTACAGCGTGATGAACAAGCCTAGGCTCAAGCTCTTCAATCAGTACCATATTATCAATCAAATGATCCCTCTTTACAGATTGCGATCTCCCACTTATCTTCCTAAATCTCTAGGGTTAGTTAAAATGCAATACTTTATATGATTCATCACCCTCTCTTTTATGCTATCCTCAGCAGTCTCAGCCACTCCCTGTTTTGGCCCGAGGTAAATGAATTTTCAAACTTAATTTAATCAATTGCTGAGTGCCTTTGTCTTATAATTTGATCTCTCATATCATGTGTCTGAACTCTTTTCTGCTCATTATTAATTTGACTTTTTCCTTCCCATGTCTAAACTCCCTGCTAGATTGTACTGGTTTGCTCTTCCTCAGCCTGTGATTTTCAATATTGCTATATTGCAGTGGTTACCCACTCTGCTCTATCCTGCTCCCACAGTGCTTTCTCAAATCATCTCTTCACATTTTTCTGGACTTTTTCTGGTCTGTGCTTGGCGTGATCTGTAGTTACCCCACCCCTCCCTTGCACAATGCCCGACAGAAGTTTTTTCTCTTGCAGGAAAGATTTTATTTGAGACTTCATCTTTGAGGAGCATACCAACATCTTGGAGCTAGCAGCGCAACTCCTTTCCCTTTATTGTAGTGCCCCACCTTGCTTCATGTTCCACCTCATCTCTTACCCATACAGTAAGTCCTCACGTAAAGTTGTGGTTGCATTCCTGAAAATCACAACTTTAAGTGAAACGTTGATTCCCATGGGAATCAGTGTTAAAACAGTAGCTTTCGGTAGGACCCTCTTTATTAGAAAAAAAAATTGAAACATTATAGCCTCTAAGTTGAAATATTTTACATTGCTGAATTCCTACATTGGTAAGTGAAAAAACTTTTAAAATAATAAAAGAAAAACGTCACTTCCTACTTAGTGCCTCCTGCTCAGCGTGGATCCTGCTTCCCGAACCTCCTGCTCCCTGATCCTCCTGGTTCCTGCAGATCCTCCCCCTCTCTGATACTCTAAGTTGTGGCCTCTCTCCTCTCCCCGACCTCCAGGTTGCGGCCTCTCCCCCTCTCGCCGCTTCCCTCTCCTGAACCTGCACTCCTGCTAAAGAACCAGATCTGAAGTCAGCTCCGATGTTGTGGAAGTGCGAGTCAAAATGGTGCAGATGTGGAGATGCTATTATCTGTGTTTCCTTCTAAATGCTCACGTCTCGCTGCTCTTCTCCCGAGCCCAGGAAGTACCGAGAAGGTGAGTCAGGGAGCAGGAGGTCAGGGAGGGGGGTTGGTAGCTGCAGCTTGGAGTTTGGGGAGGGAAGACCGCAACTTGGAGGTCAGGGAGCGGGGCGAGGCCGCTCCAAAGTGGCGCCAGTCGGAATACACAAGAAATGATGTTAAAACGAATCTTGTGGCACTCAACGAGATTACAACCCCATTAAACTGCCAATTTTAAAATAAAACAATGTTAAACAAGAATTGCTGCATTGTGGCATTAGTGGTTTAGCACTCATTTTTGGATTCTAGCTTGATTTCGCTTATTCTTCTGGCACCTTCTCTATATTTGAATAACTTTCATTTTGCCCCTCTAACTTCTCTTTCAAGATGATCAGTTTACATTTCAGATCTGTGACCCTTCATGGAAACTTGATGAAAGGTCACATCTGGTTCTTTTTTTTAATTCTTTCATGGGGTGTGGGTGTTGCTAGCTAGGCTAGCATTTGTTGCTCAACCCTAATTGCCCTTGAGAAGGTGGTGGTAGGTTGCCTTCTTGAACCGCTGTGGTCCATCTCCTGCAGGTACACCCACACTGCTGCTGGAAAGGGAGTTCCAGGATTTTCATCCTGTGACAGTGAAGGAATGGGGGTTTAGCTCTGAGTTAGGATAGTGGGAGGCTTGGAGGGGAACTTGCATGTGGTCGTCTGCTGCCCTTGTCCAAGGTGGTAGAGGTCGTGGGTTTGGAAGGTTCTGATGAAGGAGCCTTGCTGAATTGCTGTAGTACATCCTGTTATTGTACACACAGCTGCCACTGTCGGTGGTGGAGAAGTGATCCTGACTTGTAGATGGTGGGCAGGTTTTGGGGAGTCAGGAGGTGAGTTACTCTCTGCAGATTTTCCAGCCTCTCACCTGCTCTTGCAGCTGCAGTATTTATATGACCGGTGGAATTCAGTTTCTGATTAATGGTAACCTCCAGGATGTTGATAGGTGGGGGAGGGGGGAAGGGGGTGTGTCCAGTGATGGTAATGGCATTGAATGTCAAGGGAAGATGGTTAGATTCTCCCTTGTTTGAGATGGTCATTGCCCAGCACTTCTGTGGCATGAATGTTACTTGCCACTTAGCCCAAGCCTGAATGTTGTCCAGGTCTTACTGCATATTGTTACAGATTCTTTCAGTATCTGAGGAGTTGCGAATGGTGCTGAATATTGTGCAGCCATCAGCAAACATCCCCACTTCTGACCTTATGGTGGGAAAATCCTTGATGAAACAGCCGAAGATATTTCGTCCTAGGAGACTATCCTGAGGAACGCCTGCAGCGATGTCCTGGAAATGAGATGTTGGCCTCCAATCCCACAATCATCTTTCTTTGTGCTGAGTATGACCCCAACCAATGGAGAATTTTCCTCCTGATTCCCATTGTCTAATTTTACAAGGGCTTCTTGATACCACACTCTGTTAAATGGTAATCACACTCACCTTCCCTCTTTAGCTCTTTTGTCCATGTTTGGATCAAGGCTCTTATGAGGTCAGGAGTTGAGGAGCCCTGAGCAGCAGTGAGTAGGCTATTGTTCTGTAAGTTCTTTCTCCATTGTTGTGGCCTGACCTGAGTATTTCCAGCATTTTCTGTTTTTATTTCAGATTTCCAGCATCTGCAGTATTTCGTTTTTGTCTCTTTTAAGATACTCTGTCTGCTGTCCAGCTCCTGAGTCTTTGCCTTGCTGCTGTCCAACCTTAATCCTTGTACAGAGCAGACTCTCAGTGGTGAAGACAACCTCTACCTGAAAATGCCTACTTCCACCTCTTTGTTCTGCCTTGTTCTGTTCGTCTCTCAGTTTGCACCATAACTATGCTTGTCATCATGCAAGTCTAACTTTTTTTCCTCATTTGGCATATGACTGAGACTTTCAAAGTTTGTATAGCTGTTGAGATCCTCCCCCTCTAGCTAGTTTCTCAATTCTTCACCTCTGATTATCTGGTTCAGACTCTTTTATGCACTCAGTTTTCATCATGAGGGAAATGAAACAATTCTTTTACATACACATCCTCAATCCCTCAATTTCCAACCACCCATTTCTTCAGTCTGCCACCTGCTATTTTCACTGCAAGGGCCTTATACACTTCATGTCTAACTCAAGGCTATTCCTTCAACCTGCCACCCTCCACAGATTACAAGTTATTCAGAATACCTTGGCCTGTTTCTTCATCTGCATCAAATTCTGCAATTTCACCCTTCCTTTCCCATCCCTTCCAAACTCTTCTAGCTCACAAGCCTTAGTGAATTGACTTTGGGGGGAGGCGATGGCATAGTGGTATTGTACTAGTTGGCTAGTAATTCAGAGACCCAAAATAAATGCACTGGGACCCAGGATCGAATCTCGCCACGACAGATGGTGGAATTTGAATTCAATAAAAATCTGGAACTAAAAGCCTAATGATGACCATTGTCGATTGCCATAAAAACCCAACTGGTTCACTAATGTCCTTTTGTGGAAGGAAATCTGCTGTCCTTAACTGGCCTGGCCTATGTGTGACTCCAGACCTACAATGTGGTTGACTCTTAGATGCTCTCAGAAATGGCCTAGCAAGCCTCTCCAATTATACCAGTTGTATCAAACTGGTACAAAGTCACAAAAAAGGAATGAAATCAAACAGACCACCCAGCATCAACCTAGGCACTGGAAACAACAATGGCAATCTCAGCCCAGTCGCCCCTGCAAAGTCCTCCTTACTAACATCTGGGAGCTAGTGCCAAAATTGGGCGAGCTGTCTCACAGACTAGTCAAGCAACAGCCTAACAGTCATCCTCACGGAATCATATCTTACAGATAATGTCCCAGGCACCACCATCACCATCCCTGGGTATGTCCTGCACCACCGCAGAGGTGGCGGCACAGTGGTATAAAGTTGGGAGGGAGTTGCCCTGGGAGCCCTCAACATCAACTCCAGACTCCATGAAGTCTCATGGCATCAGGTCAAACATGGGCAAGGAATCCTGCTGCTGATTACCATGTACCCGCCCTCCCTCAGCTGATGAATCAGTGCTCCTCAATGTTGAACACCACTTGGGAGGAAGCACTGAGGGTGGCAAGGGCACAGGCACAGAATGTACTATGGGTAGGGGACTCACCAAGAGTGGCTCAGTGGCACCACTACTGATCGAGCTAGCTAAGTCCTAAAGGACATAGCTGCTAGACTGGGTCTGCGGCAGGTGGTGAGGGAACCAGCAAGAGGGAAAAACATACTTGACCTCATCCTTACCAACCTGCCTGCTGCAGATGCATCTGTCCATGACAGTATCGGTAGGAGTGACCACCGCACAGTCATTGTGGAGTCGAAGCCCCGCCTTCACATTGAGAATATCCTCCATTGTGTTGTGTGGCACTAGCGCCATGCTAAATGGGATAGATTTCGAACAGATCTAGCAACTCATGAGGTACTATGGGCCATCAGCAGCAGCAGAATTGTACTTGAACACAATCTGTAACCTCATGGCTTGGCATGTCCCCCACTCTACCATTACCATCAAGCCAGGGGATCAACCCTGGTTCAATAAAGAGTGCAGGAGGGCATGCCAGAAGCAGCACCAGGCATACCTAAAAATGAGGTGTCAACCTGGTGAGCCTATAACACAGGACTACTTGCATGCCAAACAGCATAAGCAGCAACTGATAGAGCTAAGTGATCCCACAATCAATGGATCAGATCTAAGCTCTGCAGTCCTGCCACATCCAGTCGTGAATGGTGGTGGACAATTAAACAACTCACTGGAGGAGGAGGAGGAGGCTCCACAAATGTCCCCATCCTCATTGATGGGAGAGCCCAGCACATCAGCGCAAAAGTTAAGGCTGACGCATTTGCTACAATCTTCAGCCAGAAATGCCGAGTGAATGATCCATCTTTGCCTCCTCCAGAGATCCCAGCATCAGATACCATTCTTCAGGCAATTTAATTCACTCCACAAGATATCAAGAAACAGCTGAAGGCACTGGATAATGCAAAGGCTATGGGCCCTGACAATATTCCGGCAATAGTACTGAAGACTTGTGCTCCAGAAATTGCTGTGCCCCGAGCCAAGCTGTTTCAGTATGGCTACAACACTGGCATCCACCCGGCTATGTGGAAAATTGCCCAGGCAGGTCCTGTGTACACACAGCAGGACAAATCCAACCCGGGGTCAATCACTGCACCATCAATCTACTCTCAATCATCATTGAAGTAATGGAAGGGGTCATCAACAGTGCTATCAAGCGGCACTTGCTTTGCAATAACCTCACTGACGCCCAGTTTAGGTTCCGCCAGGGCCACTCAGCTCCTGACCTCATTACAGCCTTGGTTTAAGCATGGATGAAAGAACTGAAATCATGAGGTGAGATGAGAGCCCTTGTCATCAAGGCCGCATTTGACCAAGTGTGGCATCAATGAGGCCTAGCAAAACTGGATTCAATGGGAATCGGGGAAATTCTCCACTGGATGGAGTCATACCTAGCACAAAGGAGGATGGGTGTGGTTGTTGGAGATCAGTCATCTTGGCTCCAGGACGCCACTGCAGAACGCAAGATCAGTTTATAGCAGTCTTTGTCTCTCAACCCTATGCTCTAAGGGAGAAAGTAGAGCAAGAACTGAAAACGCTTGAGCCTGAGAATATAGAACAGAGTAATTGGGCTTCTCCCATAGTGGTCAGATGGTAGTCTAAGAACATGTGGTGGTTATAAGGTAACTGGGTACTAGAATGTAATCCATCCGGTACTTCGAAAAACATCTGGCCCCCTGACAACATTGTGAACAGATCCTCCATTTTTGACAAAGTTAGATCTGACAAATACCTATGTCTACCTTGAGTTAGATGATGAGTCAGTCTTTTTTTTACTGTTAATACACACATTTGTCTAATTCAGTTTCATAGGCTGTCATTTGGTGTTTTTTCAGCCCCTGGAATTTTCCAAGGGACAGTGAACTAAATTTTGCAAGTAATTCAGGGAGTAGTGGGATGACATACCTATTTCATGATGAAAGCTAAATTGGAACAAGCTTTCTCATGTCAAAGCAAAATTTACAACCCAAGACGATGTGATTGACAAGTACCCTTAGGCATTTAGTGAAACCAGCTCTTGTAGCCACAGTATTTATATGGCTAGTCCAATTCAGTTCCTGGTCAATGGTAATCCTCAGGATGTTGATAGGGGGATTCAGTGATGGTAATGCCATTGAATGTCATGGGGCAATGGTTAGATTCTCTCTTCTTTGGCTGGTCATTGCCTGACATTTGTGTGGCACAAATGTTACCTGCTGCTTGTCAGCCCAAACCTTGGCATTGTCCAGGTCTTGTTGCATTTGGATATGGACTGCTTCAGTATCTGAGGAATCACGAATGGTGCTGAACATTGTGCAATCATCAGCGAACATCGCCATTCTGATCTGATGATGGAACAAAGGTCATTGATGAAGCAGCTGAAGATGGTTGGGCCGAGGACACTACCCTGGGGAACTTCTGCACCTACTCTAATACCTTCGAGTCCTTCCTAAAATGTGATGCCCAGAACTGGACATGATACTCTAGCTGAGACCGAACTATTGGCTTGTACACATTCAACATAACCTCCTTGCTCTTGTGCTCTATGCCCCTGTTAATAAAGCCCAGGATGCGCTCTCAACCTGTCCCACCACCATCAATGTACATATGCACCATGTACATATACACCAAGGTCCCTCTGCTCCTGCATACCCTTTAGATTTGTGCCCTTTATTTTATATTGTGTCTCCATGTTCTTCCTACCAAAATGAATCACTTCAAACTTCTCTGCATTGAACTTCATCTGCCACCTGTCCACCCATTCCCTCAACTTTTATATGTCCCTTTTGAAGTTCTACTCTATCCTCCTCACAGTTCACAACGCTTGCAAGTATCGTATCGTCTACAAACTTTGAAATTGTGCACCCTACGCCAAGGCCTAGGTCATTAATATATATTAGGAAAAGTAAGGGTCGCAACACTGGCCCCGTCGGGGGACTCACTACGAACCTTTCTGTACGAAAAGCATCCACTTCTTAACCACTTCTGTTTTCTGTCGCTCAGCTAATTCCATATCCATGCTGCTATTGTCACTTTTATTCCATGAGCTATAATTTTGCTCTCAAGTTTGTTGTGCAGCACTGTATCAAATGCCTTTTGAAAGTCTATATACACCACATCAACAGCATTGCCCTCATCAACCCCCTCCGTTAACCTCTTCAAGAACCTCCAGCAAGTTAAATACAATTTTCCTTTAAGAAATCCATTCTGGCTTTCCTTAATTAGCCTGCATTTTTCCATGTGACTATTCATTTTATCCCGAATTATTGTTTCTAGAAGTTTCCCCACTGCTGAAGTTAAATTGACTGGCCTGTAGTTTCTGGGCTTATCGTTACACACTTTTTGAACAATTCTCCAGTCCCCTGGGACCATCCCTGAGTCTAAGGAAGACTGAAAAATTATAGCCAGTGCCTCTGCAATTTCCACTCACTTCCCTTGGTACCCTTGGATACATCTCATCCAGTCTCAGTGCTTTATTAACTTCAAGTACAGATAATGTATCCAATACCACCACCTTTTCAATTTTAAATCCGTCTAATGTCTGAATTACCTCACCTTTGACCATGGCCTGGGTAGCATCACCTTCTTTCGTAAAGACAGGTGCAAAGTATTAATTTAATGGCTCAGCTATGCCCTCTATCTCCATGTGCAAGTCCCCTTTTTGGTCCCTAATAGACCCTACTCCTTTTACCACTATTTTACTATTTAAATGTCTCTCATGCTCAGGATATCTGCCCTCAGATCTTTTTTGCACCTAGTGAATTGCTACAGTAAATTCACACAAAATTTGGCAACCTTGTATCCATTGAATGATCTCTTGAGGAAGGGTGCTCTGGAATTGGACAAAGTAGTATGGCAAAGCATTCAAGTTGTGTACGGTGTTTGTATGTTACAATAAGCTAATATTTGATGCTTCTCTATAGAGAGTAGGTGCTGTGATCTCATGTTGGATGATTGTGAGGAGGGACCAGTTGCATTTGCCCCACACCACCCCAGTGCCAGTGAGTGAAATTATGCTTAGAAAGTGAAGCATTGTCTTTGATTTTTGAAGTTAGAAGATTTCATAAATACATATATGGTTGTAGTTTCACAATCGAAGCTGACCATAAGCCACTGAATCCAAAGTCTCCTGTACCTGCTATAACTGTAGCCCGAATGTAGAAATGGACTTTCATTTTTGTCTGCTTATCAGTATGACATTAAGTATAGACGAGCGGAAGATCATTGTAATGCAGATGTGATGTCGAGATTACCATCCCTATCCGAGGGAGAGCCCCACAGGGAAGATGGCATTTTTCTTTTCGCACGTAGATGAGTTGCCAGCCACAGCAGATGACATTGATAGAACGACTTGTAGAGACCCTATATTGGCAAGGAAAAACAGCAAATGGGTGGCTAACACAGATACTGGATTTTGACATCAGGCCATTTTTGTGTGTAAGAACGAGTTGTCTGTTGATAAAGGTTGTGTTATGTGGGGAGCAGAGTGGTAATTGCTGAAAGGTACAGATCGCAGTTGCTATATGATCTTCGTGATCTACTTACACTTGGAGATGAGCTTGACAAAGAAACTAGTGAGAAGTTATAAAACAAAAACAGAATTACCTGGAAAAACTCAGCAGGTCTGGCAGCATCGGCGGAGAAGAAATCAGTCAACGTTTCGAGCCTTCATGGCCCTTCGGCAGAACTGAAGCATAGTTAGAAGAAGGGAGAAATATAAACAGAAGTTATCTTTGGCCAGGGCTAAGTAAGAAAATGGATGCATCGCTTGTCAAGCTGTAGAAAAGAAACTGCCATCGGTACCTTTATAATCTTGGAAATGACAAGCTAGAGTGTGACGGAGGTCTCAAATTTTGCAGAATTCGAAGTGCAACAGCAATTCGTTGTGATAGCTATTCGAAATGGGTTCAGGAGTTTTCGATGAGTCTAACAACAACCAGCAAAGCGCTAGATATTCTGCATAGTTTGTTTGCTGCTTTTGGATTTCCAGAGGAAATTGTGCCCCAACAACGGACCTCAGTTTTGTTCAGAAGAGTTTGTAAAATTCGCGAGAATGAACGGCGTAAAACACACTATCGAGTTTGATTGTATCATCCTGCTTCAAATGGAACAGGAGAGAGCACAGTAAAAAAATTGTGTGCTCTTGTAGCCAAATGCTAGATACAAATTGGAAGAAACATCAGTTATCTTTGAATCACAAACCTGTGATTTTTTTGTTATTGTAACACACCTCATACTACTACTGACAAAACGCCAACTGAATTGTTTCTTTAAAAGGCAGCCTAAGAAGGGGGTTTTCATTGCTGAAGCCAGATTTAACACAGTCAGTAGAAGAGTAACAATTCAGGCAGAAAGAGAGCCATGATAGGGGTAGAGTGAGAGAAAGAAATCTGAAGTTGAAGTAGAGGTTTAAGGTGAAAGATTATCATCAGTTTAAGTGGCTACCAAGAAGAGGTGTGGTCCTCGCACATATTTGGTCATGATGTTGAATACGTTTTACCGTCAAGGGATTCATGAAGGAGGAAGTTGGGAATAATCAAATGAGTCTGATTAATGCATAGTTGGGATATGAGTAGAGTACCAATAGTTGCTTCAACACAAGTTGTGCCTGAATCTAGTTCAGATCCAAGTCAGTCAAGCGGGCATGTTTGATAAAGTGGAAAATTCAGTTGTAAGTCAAGGGCAAAATCAGTCTTGGGAGAAAACTTCTCTTCAGACTAAGGCCAAGATTGATCAAGGTTCTTCCCCAAGTTTTGAAAGTTTGGGTCAAGAAAGGAGGTATCCTCTTAGGAACAGAAAACCAGTGGTTAAGTTGTATTTGTAAATAAATGAAAAACAAATGCATATAAGTTGAATAGAATTTGAACCTTTGTGTAACCTTTTCAGGAGGGAGGTGTGTAATAGCACCTTGTGTGGCCATTTGTGCGTATGAGTGCATATAAACCAAAGCTAGAACAAACTAGTTCAGTTGGAGTTAATAGTACTCTTTGTGTATGCAGCAGTGTTTTTGTCTAACCAAGATATCATACTACCCTGACTGTCTTTTGTGCTCCTTCAGCACTAGTGATCACTTTTTTAACCAGTTCCCCTCTGTCCCCTGGAACTCCTCTTGATCTTACATCCACCAACTTGCTTTTATATAATGTCTTTATATAGGAAATAGGAGCAGGAGTAAGCCATTCAACCCATTGAGCCTGCTCCGCCATTCAATATGATCATGGCTGATCCTCTATCTCAATGCCATACACCTGCCCTCTCCCGATACCCCTTGATGCCTTTAGAGTCTAGAAATCTATCTATTTCCTCCTCAAATATATTCAGTGACTTGGCCTCCACAGCCTCCTGTGGTAGAGAATTCCACAGGTTCACCACCCTCTGAATGAAGAAGCTTCTCCTTATCTCAGTTTTAAATGGCTTACCCTGTATCCTATGACTGTGAATCCAATCATCTCCCTTGATATTCAATGGCATGACCATCGCTGAATTCCCCATAATTAACACCCTGGAAGTTACCATTGACCAAAAACTGATCTGGGCCAGCCATATAAATACTGAGGCTACAAGAGCAGGTCAGAGGCTAGGAATTTTGCAGTGAGTAACTCACCTCCTGACTCCCCAAAGCTTGTTGACCATCTGCAAGGCACAAGTCTGGAGTGTGATGCAATACTCTGTACTTGCCTGGATGTGTGCAGCTCCAACAACACTCAAAAAGCTTGACACCACCCAGGACAAAGCAACATGCTTGATTGGCACCCCATCCACCACCTTAAATAGTTCCTCCACCATTGATGCACAGTATCTACAAGATGCACTGCAGCAACTCGCCAAGGCTCCAGTGACCTCTACCACCTAGAAGGGCAAGGGCAGCAGATGCATGGGAACACCACCACCTGTAAGTTCCCCTCCAAGCCACACATCATCCTGACTTGGAACTATATCGCCATTCCTTCACTGTTGCTAGGTCGATCCTGGAACTCCCTTCCCAACAGCACTGTTGGACTGCAGTAGGTCAAGAAGGCGGCTCACCATCACCTCCTCAAAGGCAATTAGGGATGGGCAATAAATGCTGGCCTAGCCAGTGGTGGCCACATCCTGTGACTGAATGAATAAATAGAAAAAAGATACCCTGGATACGATTAAATAAATAAAAATGGAATCAGGCAAGTGGAGTCCCACCCAGCTGGACGACAGTGGAGAGGTGTTAGAGGAGAATGGTCTGGTTTAGTGGAAAAAGGGTCAAGGGAGCTGGAGGCGAGTCTCAAGAATAAGCTTTAGCTCGAAGAGAGCATGAGAGGCAATAGGAGAGGAACTAGAAAAGCTTAGAGCTAGGGCAGGGGTAACTTTCGACAAAGTTAACCCCAATGCGTATGAGAGAACTACCCTAAGCTGCTCTATAATGCTTTCTCCCCATTTTCAAAAAGCCCCTCAGAACCCTCTTACCAAGCCTTTAGGCACCCCTTAATTTTCAGTTGCTCTTCCCTCCAGCCCCCACCTCCAGCTATTAGCTACATTCCTAATGCTGCTTTCTGTACTTGAGCACTAGAGAAATGTTTCCTATGGCTCATGAGAATAGATTTGTGCTGAGGGAGACTAGCAGTTGACACACAGTTGAATATGCCAAGAGAACCTAATGATTCAACTATTGTGCATTTTCAGTTGTCTAACCACTTTGGCTTTTTTGGATGAAGATATGTATCCTTGAGTAGCCCAATTGTATGCCTGTTGAATTATTAGTCCCTTGCATATTGAAAATAGCACCCTGATCAGCTATGAAGCTCCAAATTGAAATCTATTGATGTTTTGGATTGCATTGCATTTAACTGATTTGAAACATAAATTATAATGCCTCACATTCCAGTCAAAAATTGCTGAGTTGTGACTTTTTCTGTTTCACACCTGATTTTTAAAATAACATACAGCATTCTCTCCTTACACTCCCCCTTTTTAAAAAAACACACATCCTGGTTCATCTTAATATTTTGTTTCCTGTCCACCTTTGTATTTATAAAGTGAATGGGACTATGGTCCTTGCACTTCTTTTTGATGCGAAGCCAAATTTTCTTCTGCAGCCTGTACTTAAATGTTGCAACTGTTTTTATTTTATAACGTTGTACAAAGGCAGCAGCGTAGTTGCAGCTTGTTTAGTGTTTTATTTAAATAGAGAATTTACGCCATTAACACTGAACACTGTTCCTCTTTTTGTGGTGTTTTACTCTTTGTTCACTGTCAAGTTGAACACAGTAATTTATATAGAACTATACTTGCTTACAGCACAGGAGGCTGTCATTTGGCCCGTTGAGTCTGTGCCAACCCTTTGCTAGCAGACTAGTGCAGAACTACTTCCTCTACCCTATATTTCCCCCATGGTACTGCATCTTCCTCAGCTATAAATATTTATCTAATTTTCTCTGAAAAGGTATAAAGGTCTCTACCTTAACCACTCTATGGCAAATCATTTCAAATTTCAACAAGCCTCTACATAACATCTCTTTCTAATGCTTCTCAGTCTCTTCGTCACCATATTAAATTGATACAACTTTGTCGCTGACTTCACAACCAGAGAATGTTCACTTTAGCAAAATCCTTCATAATTTAAAAAAAACTTTTTATTACACCTCCCCATCCGCATTAGTGTAAATAGCCCAGTGGAGTCTGTTTTCCATCTCTGGTATAATCCTGCTGAACCTGTACTGCATGATCTCTGTGGCTTTAATATCCATTTTATACTGGGGCATACAATTAAAACTTTATTATTGTAGCCTAAGCTCTTAATTATAAAACCCCAAATGCTGTGGCCTTAATGATTTTGTCAACTTGTGTTTGAGTTTGTAGCCTTCAGCATCTTCCCTGCCATTCCTTGTAATACACTTTGGAAGGAAAAACCTCAACCTTATCTGCACAATATTACATTTTTCACCCATTTGTTCACGCTGCTAACCAGCCTGTCTTCCTGAAGTCATTTGCAGCTCTTGTCAATGTTTGCTAAGTGCTAGAGCAATGCCACAGAATGTCAACTGGTGTATGACGTTGGAGAGTATTTAGAAATGCATGGGTTAATCAGGGACAGCCAGCATGAGCTCTCTGCCAGCAAAGCTCTCTATGCCCAAGTTCAAATAAATAAATAAAGATTCAAAAATGGATCAAGCACTGAACCATGTGGTGCCCCATTTCCAATCCTTTGCCACTCCAGCCAGTGCACATTTGTCATGTTTCCTGTCCACCGACCAACCCTCCAGCCATACTGCAATCTTTTCCCTTATTCCATACACCTCAGTGTTTTAAGCAAACCTTTGAGTCAATGTATGAATCACGTTCTGAAAAATCATGCCCACCACAGCCACGTTCACTGCATCTATCTAATTGGTTGTCTCTCAAGCCTCTGATTAAATTTGTCAAACAAGGATAGCTTGCCTTCAGTAGATTTGTGCTGGTTGTCCTTGATTAATCCACACACATCTAAAATGCTCACTAATTTTATACACTATTTGATGATGTGATATTGCCTATTGAAGACAAAGCCCAAAAGCATGCTTTTGTTTAAATTTTTATTTTTCCCGTTGCATTTATATTTGTATTTCAAACATAGTTGTTCCAGATTTTTTTGCACCTTTTTAAAATTTAAATTCTGCCTCATCAGTCGCAATGCCCAGAGTCAGTATTAAAATACTGTATCAATCTGGACCCATGCTACTTCCCCTCAGCAGCAACACAAGAATTCTCATGTTGAACTATGCAGTTTGCTCCATTTTTATTTGATGGCTTAAACATGTTAAATTGTATAAATTTTCTGCAAATTTGACAGTACACTGTAGGTATTCCAGTTTTCAGCCTGTTCCTATGGCACAACATCTCCCAAGGTACATCGTTCACAGATGGAGAATTATCAACAGCAGCTGGAAATTGCAGCTCCAAGGCACGAGTGGAACATCCACTCGGTTCCAAATGGAGAGGCAAGCCAATGTGGAGGAAGATTGGCCATTTATCTCGCTAATTGCTGTGGGACTTTTGCTGTACGCAAATTGATTGCTGCATGCCAACAGAGACTTCACTCACTTGGTTGCAAAATGCTCTAGGCATTCTGAGGATATCAAAGGCATTACAAAAATAAAAACACTTCCTTCTTTGTATTTGTTATCCACAGTTGTATGGATAGTTTTAGTGATTTTCTTCTTTCCCCAGAAACAGCATAGTTGTCAGAATTGCACATGGTCCAAGCTTTCACCATCCAAATAAGCACCTTAAAAACCTGATGAGACCATTGTAACTCTTTCGAGTACATTCACAGTTCTTGACTTTTTTTTTCCGGGAGTGGGACATGAACCCACAACCTTCTGACTCAAAGGTGAGGGTGCTATGAACTGAGCCACAGCTGACACCTCATGAGACCATTGTAGATGCACCCTGCTCATCCAAAAAAAAAGTAGCAGCAACTCTGGAGATTAAACATTTCTGTGAGCTACATTTGATACTTGATTTGAGAATGAAATGAATACTAATAAGGATTGTCAGAAATATTCGATCCTTTTGTTCCAGTCGTGTCATTTGTGCATCCGCAGTTTGTTTTTATCTCTGTGTCATTTGTGATGTTTGCTGGAATGACATTTTTATCTTATAATTCTACCCAAAACAAAATCAAGCAACATGTAGTAATTTGAAAGCAATTTTATTTGTAACATTTTAGTCATCTGGTTGAAGTAGAAGCATGAATAATAAGGTTTCCAGACCAGAAAGTGTCTATTTCAGGACCAATGCATAGTTGTGGTTTTGAAGTCTCCTCGTTTGAGTGAATGGGCTTGTATTTCAGCTGGAACTATAGACTGATTGGACCTTTGAAATAAATTGAATTTGCGCATGCAGCTTGAATTTAATTAATTTGTCTGTATAATCTCATCTCAAAATACTACGAACAACAGTAATGCATCGCTCTTGGAGGAACTGCAGTAGCCTGCAACATGCACATTTATTTTTCTCTGCCTGGCTTGCAGCTGTTTGTATTCCTTTTGATGTACTCCAATCATTTCCTGTGTCTGATTTCAAGGCCCATGGAACAGTGTTCCAACTTTCCAAAGCCTTTGTTTTGAGAACCTGTTTCTATGTCTCAAAGTTCAGCTTCTTGACTATTTCTTCAGAACAAGTTTTTTCACTTAGTGATGTCTGCTCACTGTGTTATGTTATGTTCCAGTTCTTAATAGTCTTTTATAAATATTGTCCAATGTTGAGCAGCTGCCTAGTTTGTATGATTTCACACTTCAGCAAATGCTCTTTTCTGCATTCCTATTGATTTGTATTTTCAGTATTGTAGATCTTTGTATTATTGCGGAAAGGCCATGTAAGGAAATTGGTGCGTAATGAAGCAGTAGCAAAAACAAATAGTTCTAGGTCTCAAAATTGATATTTGAAGTTAAAAGGAGAATAATTTTTTCCAGGAATGGTAGTGAAATTGCATCTTCTGCAAAATGTCTTTGTTCAATGTCAATACTTTTGTTTTGAGTATTGTGTAAGTGAAGATATGTAACAATGTTTGATTTGTATGTTTTGTAAACTATGACATAGTACTGTATTCTCCTTACTGATTAACTGAAGAGACAGAAAAGCAGAATTAATTGGCTTCTTTTTCAGTAGAACTATTTGCAGATTTTTTTCATTCTTGTGGGTAATATAACCAGCTAAAGTATGCTGATCTAAGGTCTGTTTGTCATTTTCTTTGAACAGGAAATAAAATTTTGGACTAGACACTTGTAGCTACTATGAATAAATAAACATATTAAAAATTGTGTAAGAAAGTGTTCAGACTTGCAATGCAGAGCAGTGCCAATGTATATGCTCTACTGCCAAGTGAAGGAATGGTCACTCAGAACCAAATAAAAGAAATGAAACAAAAATGTTGACTTTCAGGAAGCTTTGCAACATGTCTGCTTTCTGAGTACACACTTTAATTGAGTCAACTTAAGACGTCACAGCTCTCTGCAAGTATCTGTAACACTTGATGGGCTCAACAACAGCAAATCACAGACCACAACTTAGCAATCAAAATGGGATAAGTGGGAACAATTCACCATTGCGAAACTACTTAAGGCACTGAACAAACAATCAATAAGTATTAAAGTATACCAGTGGAGAGAAGAACACTGAAGCTAGTGAAATCACCGAATATTTTTGGGGTTTTTTCTGCTTTTTTACTTCTTCACTAAGCTAAGAATATGTTTTGTAGCATAAACTGAAAAACCTTCAAAAATGATTAAATTTGCCTATGCAAAAATATGTCATTTGAAATGCCTGCAGTGTTTTCCATCAGAAGCTTGTGCTTCTGAAATGCCTGAACTTAGTTCTTGAGGCTTTCGAGTTTTCTGTAGTTGTCAGTTTTAAAAGATCCAGCATGCATTTGTATTTAAAGATTCCAGAACTTTATTGATTGAAAGAAATATGAGTTTGTTTTATTGGCTTATAAGTTGGCAAATACCTCACTGTGTGAACCATACCTTTTCAGAGTTGAGATCATTTTTGAGTAGAAAAATAGTTTGCATTCTAGAGATTGCTAGGAGTGTGTTTATTTACTATTTCAAGGATTTTCCAACCCCAGTCACACACCTTTACCCTCTTTCAGGAATGCCAGGACTTGCTTACAATTTTATTCCCAATAAAGGCAGGCCTCTGTTCAGGTGTTTTGGAGTCCTTTTGGACATTTTGCATTCTCGTTCAGATTGATCAGGAAATGAACACATTGACCATTTACCACTATGCACTTACATACCACACTCTAGTGGATGAAAGAATTACCCAATTACAAGATTTTGAGCCACCCTACTTCTCCACACCTTCTGAGGCCCACTGCCATTTTCCTGTCTTTTACTACTTCATCCACCCTTTAATAACCTATTTCCATTGCATGGAGGATAGTTAATACTTTTACTATCTTGTAATATGCTTTATATTTATTCCTCACAAAATATATAGTAGCATTTTTACATTACTAAAGAAGATGATATATTGGTGAACAAAATTGAATATTTCTACCTATTGTGCACAATCTGTGCACATGACTTAATCTCAACCTCCTGAAAGGCAAATTAACTGTAGAATTGTTGCCTGGATGGAATGGGCTTGACAGCTTTTTACCTTCCTTTTGCTATGTAATTTTACTGTATAATTGGGCTTGAAACTGGTACTTATTAATGCAATACATCTATCTAACATATACCAAATGCTTTACAATAGGGTGAGTTAAACACCATAAGTATTGTGTTGTATGATTTAACAATCTCAAACATTTCAACATTTCAGCACTTCCAATAGATTTTACTGTAAGTTCAGAAATATAATAGTTTATTGGATTGCTGGTTTTGATCTTAATGGTGTATGATAAATAATAGTTACTGGAGAATATTCCTTTTAAATGGTTGACAAAATTAGATGAAGGGCTAAGGCTCAAGTACAGAAGACCAAATATATTAAGTAGTATTTATTAGGTGGGAGGGAGAGAGGATTGAGAGAACTATGGAGTTTGACAGATTTAAGACCCTGGGAACAAATAAATGTTCATAATTTCAAACTCTAGGACAATATTTTTGAGCTGAAAAGGTATAGGAAAGAAAAGTTGAGAGGAGCAATAAGCATAACGGTTTTGACTAAAGCAGATCAACTTGAAAGGCAGTGACTACTGTAAACTTATTTGAACTTGTTCTCCCACAGGAAGCCTTGCAATTCATTTGAGGCAATTTGAGCCATCTTTGATACATGCCAAGATCCTAAAAATTGATTTGGCGAATAAGGTACATTTTTGTTCATGCATTTAGGAAGTCTGTGGGTATTTTGAAACATTCTTGAAATTTTCTTGCAATTTTCCCAATATTGTACATACCACAAATCTCAATGCTTTGTAATTATGTTGGACAAACCTAGAATGCTGACATATTTATAGATAATTTCTATCAATGTTGACAGTGGAATTACCCTGTCCAGCTGAAATGGTTAATACTTTATAGAATAGGGACCAAAGAAATTGCATGTATGGTATAAATGTATAATTTCAATTTAGGGGTTGATTTACTAGATAATTTATATCTGAGACACTGGTAAAATAAGGAATTTGATCTTATGCAAGTATAATTTGATTTTAAAAAGCCCACAAAAAACAAATATGGAGCATTCAAGCATCTTTAATGTGTCTTAGGAACTTGATTGGCTCTAG
Organism: Cetorhinus maximus; assembly: GCF_964194155.1. Lineage (NCBI taxonomy): Eukaryota > Metazoa > Chordata > Chondrichthyes > Lamniformes > Cetorhinidae > Cetorhinus > Cetorhinus maximus. The sequence continues at coordinate 47,204,901 of NC_135898.1, forward strand.
AACAATGCAGTTTTCCTCAGCCTTTATCAAGGCTGCCCTTTATGCGATAACTGCCTCCAGCCCCCTCCCACCGTTCGTGCCTATATAAGAAGCCAAGGATTGTGTAATAGCTAATTCTTTTTGAGCTTTAGTTGTACAAAATTTCTTTAAACTAGCGTTGTTGCTTTTTTACTTCCTGCTGTTTCATTAGAAGAGGTAAGTACAGTTTTTAAGCTATTTTAAGCACTTGGTTGTACTCCTTCTACTTGGTCCTTTGTGTGCACCCATACTTTGTGAATTATGTATTCCTTCCTATTTCTCTTGCTTCTGGTGTCTCTTTAAACTAATATGAATTGAGCTGTCTATTTGGAGCACTAAATCCACTGTTCTCACCTTCAGTACTAAGTCCTTGTTTGTTCTGCAGGCCTTATCCATAAAGCAATAAATAGATGGGATTTTCCGATAAACTAGTGGGCTTTTGGTTACATAATATCTCTGGAATATAACAGTTTTTAAAATTTAAAAAATGTTCACTTTGCCTCAGAAGTGCTGACATTCATTGGATAATACCCCAATTTGATGCATCATCATAAGGGAAAGAAAAATCATACAGATTAAAGAAAAAAACTATAAAATTAGATTAAAGAAGCTAACATCTAAGCTTAGTTTATCAAGTGGCAAAATAATCTCTTTAACAGACTAGCTGTCTAACATTTGTAAATGTACATTGCTTGCAACAGTGACTATATTTTCAAAGTGCTTAACTGGCTGTGAAGCACCGATAGAGATTGACCTCAGGTCATGAAATATGCAATATAATTAAGTTTGGTCATTACATAATAGTGCTTTGTGCAGAATATGTGTATGACTTTCAGCATGGTGTGTTAGGAAGAAAAAAGTTAGCTTTTTCACTGTGACTGCAAGTTATTTATATTAATTGCTCAGATTGGTTAATTGGCAGCACCGAAGACTTAAATATTATCTTACCGCCGTTTAACACTGCACAGACGTTTTTCAGATAAGCTGATGGTTTCTTAGAGTTGTGATTAATTGAATGCTCATTGTGTTTTCTTAAATTAAACAGCAATCTGATAAAAGCACATTTTAAAAAATCCTCAGAGGAACTTCTTGAAGGATGGCTGATAAGTTTTCTGATACAAAAGTTCATTTTCTTATTGTTGTAGAAACCGCTTTAAGATGTGGTACTTTCCTATTGTGAATAATTTAGCAGGTTTACTTGCCCATCTCTGTCACTGCATTTGCAGAATTACTCGTTTTTAAAAATGAGGAACAGTGAAGCTGGAATGGTTAAGAGTTCTATTTCATTTACTGTTTTACTACATGAAGACGGCAGTCTGCTGGTTTGTAGTCGAGTTGTAAGACCCAGTAATACTATAATAACAGTGAAAAATGCATTTTGGCCTGTTTGCATGATTGCTTGGAGGGGTTACACTGCTATCGTGGGATAATTGAGAAATGAGCCTGCACCATCTTTGTTAAAGTGGTCAGCATCCAGTGAGGAATTGGAAAGGTGTGACTTTAACAGTAGGGGTATAATAGATTGCAAACCCAGTCACATCCACTTAACTACAAAATTCACTCTCCCCAATTCCTGTAGATCATACTTTGAGCATTTTACTTTTTAAAAATTAGTTACATTGCAATTATTTTTATTTCCAGTGCAAGAAAATAAACATTTATGACAGTCAAAAGAGCACCATAGATTAAAATTCCTGTTTTTTGTAATAACTAAAGGTCAAAAATTAAGGTGACTTTCCTCTACCTGGCAGTTAAATGGAGAAAACTAACCAATTTATTTTAGGCAAACTCCACTGGTAAAGTAGATAAATCTCATGCATTCAGCATTTATCTGTTATCACCAGAAATTTCTATCCCCATGTTGGAAATGTGTCACAGCTTGATCACCTGAAAGAGAAGGCTGATTATGGTTGACCACCTTCATAAGAACTCGCTTTTAAGGTTCAGTTAGTGATATTACTGCAAACTCTACTCTAATTTTTTTCCTCCTGCTATAAAAATGACCTGATGTTGAGTATACCTAGTTTGACAATTTTATGACAAACATGTGCTCCACTACTCTTTAATTCTAGCTCCTTGTTTTCACATGTCATTAGACTTATAGGTATGGCTGATTTTAAATTGTAAGCAATTTGGTGGCTATGTCAGCTTTGAAGCTGTGGGCATTTGCCAGTTTCCTAGGTTATAATGTCAGAGTGAATTTGGATATCTCAGTTGCTCCTCCAGATAATCTCAGCTGCTCCATCATGCAGTGCAGCCTAGTTACTGTTTAATTAGTATCTATAAAAATCAAGAAAATTGCTGTGTGTATGAGGTGTGGAAACAGCATTTGCACCATCAGTGATGGTGTGGCAGTACGCTGCTAAGAATTGCTTCAAGCTTACATTTCAATCTTGATTTGTTTACAAGGTGTTACAGAATATGACAATTTAATATTCCCTTATGACCTTTACCCCTTCAAATTTCACTAACCCAATTAAAAACTGCCTGGCCAATTTGAATTTTGTGCATTACACTGCAGCTGAAGTGTTCAAAGTGATCCGAGAGCATGTGGTTATCTTGTAAATGTAAATTTATAGTAGAGCTGTATTTTGTCTTTTTTAAAGTAGGCATATCAAAGTAAATTAACTACAAAAGTGTTTCTTGCATGAAGCATTTATTATTATTCCTGATACAGGCAGTCCTCGACTTTACGACGTTTGAGTTACGACGAATGACACGACGTTTATAAATTGAGACCCTGTTTTGACTTTCCCATGTTGGTTTTAACTTTACGACGCCATGCCAGTGAACAACTTCAAACATTCATACGTACGCATAGACGTTCTGCACCACTCACCTCCCTGACTCCAGATGCTCAGTTGCTTTTCTGATGCCATTAGTACAGTCCTGTACTATATTTCTATGTATTTTTGGCTTGTGATTTTTTTATATCAATATGATAGCTATTTATAACATAAATACATAAATTTTGCTGTGTTACTTGTCTATAATTGATTAAGTACAAAATTCTGGGTTATTTTGGTGAAAATAGACGATCAGGCCTTGGCTCAGGAACCAATCCCCCATTTATAACATTGTTCTTATGGGAAAATCGGTTCCGAGTTCAAATGTTTCAACTTAAGATTTGGTTTTCAGGAACCAATTGTGTTGTAAGTTTGAGGGCTGCTTGTATCCTTACTTAAACTGCCCAGACCCTAAACTCTGGAATTCCCTCCTTTAATGCCTCTGCCTCTTCATCTCACTCTCTCTCCTCTAATTTGCTTTTTAAAATATACCTCTTCGACCAAGCTTTTTGTCACTTGGCCTTGGTATCAAGTTTTTGCATGATAATGCTCCTGTGAAGCACCTTGGAACATTTTACAGTGTTAAAGACACTGTAAAATGTTAAAGATGCAAGCTGCTATTGAAATTGGGTTATTTCATTAAAGCAGATTTTATTGTGGGCCAGAAGAGAGGTATTCAGGCGGAAACACTGGGCCAGTGAGAGCTGTTCTTTTAACAATCATCTTGTAGTGTGCTGTTGGTCTCTCTTAGACATGTGAAGAGTCAGGAAATAAGCTTAGCTAATTTACCATTGTTTCGCAGCAATGACAGTTCACTTTACCAAATTATCAGTTTGTTGCTCTGATTAACAGTTCTAAATAGACAATGAATATGAGGAGTATGCAGGAAGGTGTAGTTAAGCCACATCGGATCAGCCATGATCTTCGGTGGCAGAGCTGATGAAGGGCTAAATGACCTACTATTTCTCATGTTCTTATACACAATGGATCTGTCTAAATCTGTTTTCTTTTTAAGACATTGGCCTGTAATTTCCGAGCTTCGGGGCATTGTAACTGGGGGGGCAACCCCAAAGATGCACTAGGGATGCCACCCTCCCCCCACCAACCAGAAGCTTCCAGGCCATGTTTGCATGGCAATTGCCTAGGAATTGCCGATGGAGAATTTTCCTGCACTGGGAACCACCCGAAAATGCGATTTTAATCGCAAACTTCGGATGGTTCTGACTGTATTAAACCAGTCTTTCCCAGAAGAAAGTTAAAAGAATTAAAAAAGAATTAAAAGCCACTTCTAGTTTCTGGGTAACTGTTGTACAAACCCACATTGACACCCAGGGGACTCCCCCAATTACCCCCCCCCCCCATCACCACCACCCCACCACCCAACACACTTTCCTTCCATCCCCAAAACCCCGACTATTCCCCCACAGGACTCCCTCCCAACTAACCCCCCAGTACTGACCCACCACCTTGCCAACTGTGTGACCCTCCCTCGACTGTCTGCCACCGCCACCCCTCATTCCCTGCAAATTTTAAGCACTTACACGATAAACCTACCTTCTCCCCGGCTGAACCTTTAAACCTACCTGATTTATGGCAGCCAGAGTCATTTTAAAACAAGGGGGTCAGCAGCGCTCGACTAAAGGCCTCCAGCGTGCTGCCCTGCACAGCTCTTGCCTGACTTGAGTCTAAAGGTTGGGTGAGACAGGATTGAAAAGATTCCAGGGTAAAAAAAGTGGGAGTGGAGCAGCAGTCTGACCCTGCTGCTCCGCAGGAGTTCATGCCAATTAACACTTCAAATGCAGATCCTTTGTCCAAACATACTAGTTTTAAAGATTTCCCTAATGAGTCTCTGGTATTTCAGTGCCTAACTACCAAAAGCCACTCTTATAATGGCAAAACATCTGTGCCATGTTTGCCAACTATATTATAGCAAGAAGAGGATAAACTCCATGCTTCTGCACCCCTGTCATAGCTTTTAATTGACCTCAGGGTAAGCTGTGGCAAACTCACTAGGTTTTTGCTGGCCCTCCCATGGATATCATTGAAAAGAGTGGCAATGTTTTATGCTCACCTACTATTGCAAGTTATTTAGTTTAATATCTAGTGTTCCAAATAACTAGGTTCTAGCAGAAATATGGAAATAATAATGGGAAATTCTGGTCAGTGTTCACATTTCTTGAGCATAGGCAGTTGGTATTTTTAAACTCTAAATGGTTTTATCTCTTTGCATAGTATTTCTGTACTAATTGGATATTCTAGGATTTTTATAAATTTAATGATTCGCATTTTTAACTTAGTAAGTGCATTCTCCATCGGAATCGACTGGCCAGCCACTGGGAGTCGACTGGCCAGCCACTGGGAGTCGACTGGCCAGCCACTGGGAGTCGACTGGCCAGCCACTGGGAGTCGACTGGCCAGCCACTGGGAGTCGACTGGCCAGCCACTGGGAGTCGACTGGCCAGCCACTGGGAGTCGACTGGCCAGCCACTGGGAGTCGACTGGCCAGCCACTGGCCCCAGAGCATTAGCCTGAGCCCCTGGATTATTAGCCCAATGACATTACCACTACACCAATGTCTCTCTCGAAAACTGAAATAGCTTTTGAGACTTTGTGGTTTCTCCCTTTCCTATCCCAAAGTACAAAACCATGTTGAAATTGCTGACTAGTCCACACCAACAAACTGATGCAAGAAGTTGGTTTGTGACCGGTATTCCCTCATTTTGCAAGTTCTTAGTCCTGGCTGGGCACAAGCTCAGTGGGTGAGGTGGGGATGAAAAAACTGCCAAACAACCTTTTTTTTTGAATGGATTTCCAAGTAGCAGGTTCAACCAAAGGACCAAAAAGATCTGAGACCATAGTTAAGTATTGTACGCCAGATTTTTAAAAATCCATCATGGGATGTGGGCTTCGCTGGCCGGGCCAGCATTTATTGCCCGTCCCTCGTTGCCCTTGAGAAGGTGGTGGTGAGCTGCCTTCTTAAACCGCTGCAGTCCATGTGGTGTAGGTACACCCACAGTGCTGTAAAGAAGGGAGTTCCAGGATTTTGTCCCAGCGACAGTGAAGGAACGGTGATATATTTCCAAGTCAGGATGGTGAGTGACTTGGAGGGGAACTTCCAGGTGGTGGTGTTCCCATCTACCTGCTGCCCTCGTCCTTCTAGATGGTAGTGGGCATGAGTTTGGAAGGTGCTGTAGAAGGAGCTTTTGTGAGTTCCTGCAGCGCATCTTGTAAATGGTACACACTGCTGCTACTGTGTGTCGGTGGTGGAGGGAGTGAATGTTTGTGCATGTGGTGCCAGTCAAGTGGGCTGCTTTATCGTGGTGGGAGCTGCACTCATCCAGGCAAGTGGGGGGAGTATTCCATCACACTCCTGACTTGTGCCTTGTAGATGGTGGACAGGCTTTGGGGAGTCAAGAGGTGAGTTACTCCTGTAGGATTCCTAGCCTCTGACCAGCTGTTGTAGTCACAGTATTTATATGGCTAGTCCAGTTCAGTTTCTGGTTAATGGTAACCCCCAGGATATTGATAGTGAAGGATTCAGTGATGGTAATGCCATTGAACGCCAAGGGATGCTGGTTAGATTCTCTCTTTTTGGAGTTGGTCATTGCCTGACACTTGTGTGGCTTAGCACTTGTCAGCCCAAGCCTGGATAGTCCAGGCCTTGCTGCATTTGAACATGGACTGCTTCAGTATCTGAGGAGTCACGAATGTTGCTGAACTTTGTGCAATAATCAGCAAACATCCCCACTTCTGACCTTATGATGGAAGGAAGGTCATTGATGAAGCAGCTGAAGATGGTTGGGCCAAGGACATTACCCTGAGGAACTCCTGCAGTGATATCCTGGAGCTGAGATGATTGACCTCCAACAACCGCAACCATCTTCCTTAGTGCTAGATATGACCCCACCCAGCGGAGACCTCCCTGATTCCCATTGACTCTAGTTTTGATAGGGCTCCTTGATGCCGCACTCAGTTAAACATGCATTACTTAGAAGCTGCAATTGTATAAATATCCTGTACTTAACAGTTTATATGTGATTATGCAGTTTAAAAAAAACTCAGTGGATCATTGTTCATTTGTTTAAAAAAACATTCACAACTGGATGGGGCAGGACTGCAGAGCTTAGACCTGATTGGTTGTTTGTTGGGTCGCTTAGCTCTATCATTTGTTGCTTACGCTGTTTGGCACGCAAGTATCCCTGTGTTATAGCTTCACCAGGTTGATGCCTCCTTTTTAGGTATGCCTGGTGCTGCTCCTCACATGCCCTCCACTCTTCATTGAACCAGGGTTGATCCCCTGGCTTCATGGTAATGGTTGAGTGGGGGATATGTTGGGCCATGAAGTTGCGGATTGTGGTTGAGTACAATTCTGTTGCTACTGATGACCTACAGCACCTCATGTATGTCCAGTCTTGAGATTCTAGATCTGTTTTATTTTAGCACAGCGGTAGTGCCACACAACACAGTGGAGGGTATCCTCAGCCTGACGGCAGGACTTCGTCTCCACAACGACTGTGCTGTTGTCACTCCTACCGATACTGTCATGGACAGATGCATCCGGGACAGGCATCTTTTTCCCTCTTACTGGTTCCCTCACCATCTGCCGCAGACCCAGTCTAGCAGCTATGTCCTTTAGGACTCAGCCAGCTTGGTCAGTAGTGGTGCTACCGAGCCACTGTTGGTGATGGACATTGAAGTCCCCCACCCAGAGCACATTCAAGTGGTGTTCAGCATAGAGGAGCACTGATTCAACAGCTTGAAGGAGGGCAGTACATGGTGATCAGCAGGAGATTTCCTTGCCCATGTTTGCCTTGAGACTTCATGGGATCTGGAGTCGATGTTGAGGAGTCCCAGGGCAGTTCCCTCCCAACTGTATACCACTGTGCCACCACCTTTGCTGGGACGTTATCTGTAAGATATGATTCAGTGAGGATCATTGCATAGCTAGCCTGTTAGTAAGGAGGACTTTGCAGGGTCACCGAGGCACCAATTAATGGCCAGCCAGTGTGAAAGGCACGCTGAAATGCTCAGTACTGCTGGGGTGGGAAGAGGGCAGGCGTTGACATCACCGCGAGTGTGGATGAGCGCTGCGATAGAGCTCTCTGAAGGTAGACAGCTGCCTTAGGGAGCTGCAGACCTGCAAATAATGAAATAAAGCTGCAAAACATGTCCATGCATCACAATCAAGCACCTGAAAGATACCTCATAAAAATCAGTCCACAGATATTTATTTTTATTTTATGTCTAAACAGAGATTTCATCCTGCCCTTGGATGAGGTTTGATGAAAAATGTGAAGGCCGCCTGGCCAATTTGCCTGTCCAGCAACCAACCATCATTGCAGACAATTGTGCCGTTAATGGGCTTAATGGCCCGCTTAATTGTCGGCGGGCACGCTTCCGACTTTCATGCACAATATTTTGCTTGGCAGGAGCGCAAGTGCGCGATGAAGTCGGGACACATGCCCAACATCGACTCGTGTGATTTTACGCCCGATCAGGTTGGGCGCGTGCCCACCCATGGGATGTAAGATTCTCCCCCATGGGATTCTGCTGTAAAGCAAGATAACAATCAGTGGCAGAAAAATTATTTAGGACATTGGAATCACCTACGTTCAGTGTGTTTTTGAAAGATGTTAAAATGAGGTAGCTTCTGTGCCTTACTATCTGCTCCACTGTATAACGTTTGCACATTTATACATTTGGTCAGGCATGAAAATAAGCTTTTTCCTTGAGGGACACTATTCATCAACATGGGAAACAATGTTTTTTCTATAAATGTTGTAGATTTCGTGCAAATTTTTTATTTTTCCATTCGTATTTTGTAAAAGTGAGTTACGCACAGTTGTACTTTGAAAGGTATGCAATTTCCTTTGACATTGTGTTTGCTGCCTTCATATTCTCCCATTATAGCCACCAACAAAAAACTCTAACCACTTTCTATTTGGAACACTGCTGCACACAATCTGTCGAGAGATTTCTGGGTATTCACCAATTCGTTGTACAGGCTGGACCAAAATGATTGGCAGCACCAAAGTAGATTAAACCACTCTGGAATGAAAACAGAAAATGTTGAAAATACTTGAGTCAGGCAGTGTCTGTGGAGGGAGAAAAATAGAGTTAACATTTCAAATTGCTAATCTTTTTGTTAGAACTGGAAAAAGTTAGAGATGTAACAGGTTTTAGGCAAATAAAGAGGCAAGGGGGGGTGCAAAGGACTAAAGGGAAGGTCTGTGATTGGGTAAAACGCAGGCAAAATTAAACATCAAAAGGGTTGATGGTGCATGGGAGATGCTATTGAGCCAATTAAAGAAACGAGATGGGTCTAAAGGTGGTTTAAATCATCACCAACTGTTGCCATCCAAACAAAAAATGGCTAATGAGGTTATGACCTGAAACTTTTGAAGCCAGAAAGCTATAAAGTGCCTAATTGGAATGAGGTGCTGTTACTTGAGCTTATGTTGAACTTGGAACAGTGTATTAGGCAAGGAAAGTTCGGAGTGGGAATGGGACAACGAATTAAATTGACAACAACCAGAAGCTTGGAGACATGCTTGCAGACTGAATGGAGGTGTTCTGCAAAGTGGTCACTCAATCTGCGTTTGGCTTCTCTTAAGTAGAGGAGATCACATCATGAGCAGCAAATCCAGATAAATCGCTGTTTTATTTGGAAGGAGTATTTGGAATTTTGAACAGTGGGAAGGGAAGAGATAAAGGTGCAGCTCCTGCACTTACATGGCAAGGTACAGTGGAAAGGAAGAGGCTGTTGGTGATTGAAAGGTGAACTAGGGTGTTGCGGAGGGAACAACCCCTTGGAATGTTGAAAGGAGAGGGGAAGATGTGTTTGGTGATGGCAACACATTGGAGGTGGTGAATGATGCATTAAATGTGGAGGCTTGTGGGGAGGAAGATGAGCACAAGGGAAATCAAATTGTGGTTCTAGGAGGGACTGTTTTGGGACTTGCATTCCATTTGTTGTAGGCAATGTCACCCAGGTTATTGGATCTCTGCCACACAGCCAATTGCCTAATGGTAATTTATAAGAAATACACATTGCACTATGTTACAAATTTGTGTTTTCCATAGATATCTTCAATACCATCACTCATTACTGTAAGTGGATCCCAAGTCCCTTGTGTCAGAGTTGATTCACATGGTCTAATAACTTGTGCGCAACATTGCAGCCTAGCCGTCCCTCCTTGTTATTTGAACCAGTTAGCTGTGACTTTTGCATGTGCCTGCACGTGCCTTTCCAATCTTTTTGAATGTAAATGGTGAAAATATTTGCTAAGACAAGGCTAAATGCAAGTTAAGCAGCCTTAATTAAATAAAAGTACAGAGCAACAGTTAAGAATCAGACTCGCTTAAATCAGTCAGTACAACTTGTCTCACAATATATTGAATATGCTGTGTTTTTGCACATTAATGGGTTGCCTTCCTTGACTTAAATGTTGTAACTTCTAACATTGTGTGCCCAGTGAAAGCTTGCTTTTGTGGCTTTCTGGTTAAACACCTGACTCTGTCTCCATATCTGTTTTAAAATCTCCATTTATTCATAAACATAGGGAGAAGTTATTCTCGGCAAATTGTGTTGCATGCCTTAGACCAAGGGCCTCCCAAAAGCATGAGTGCATGAGGTATTTGTTGATACTGAGATTGCACCTTTTGGAAAAATAATTTTAAAGCTTAACGTATTTTAACAGCTTTTGTCTTTTTTGAAAACTTGTTGCAATACATTATCTTTAAAACATGGTCCTTAACCATAAGTTTTTCCCACAAATAGTTTCTGTGGAATAATGATCAAGAGTATTCTGAAGCATAACTAATACATCCTTTTTTGGCAGAGGGAAGTACTTTGAGCGGAAAGTATTCAGAAGTATTCCTTTAGTGCTGGTTAATATTTTAGCTTGCCTTTCAGCTCGTAATCTAATGATTTGACTGATTGCACAATGCAGGGAAAACTGTAGTACAAAATAATTTTTATGGACTTCTTTGCTCTGTTACCTCATTTAGTTGCTTGCTTTCCAAGGTGTGCATAAGGTTTTTATAATATCAGCTAGTGCACATGGCTAAGATAGTATTGCTGTAGCCATGCTTGTGGCTATTCAACAATGGGGGTATTCAGATTTTATACAAGACTGAAGCTGACCATGTTCATGGAGTATATGAACTTGATTAAGTGATATTACTAACTTGCGTGTGATGTCATGACAAAAGGATACAAGACTGCAAACACTTTGAACATTTGACAAAGCCTGTGATCTTCTAAAGGGCTTTGAACACTGGCAGTTTCCCTGGTCTTTGGAATACTGGTGATATAAAACCAGCAAGCAATTTTAGAGACTCTTGTTAACATTGCCCAAAAGATAAATTGCTACAGATGCTGGAAATCTGGAATAAGGGTAGAAATTGCTGGAAGTGGGGAACAGAGGATATCAAGGTGAAAGCAGCGAGTACTGTTACATTATTGCGGGACGGGGAGAAAACAATGGTGCATTTAAGAAGTGATTGCCACTGACTGGAGCACAGTGCGGGATGGGGAGGGTTGTGATATTGTCCAGGTTGATAAAGCATTGTAAAACATATTACCCATTTGCAGTTTTAAGCGCTCCCAGTCAACTATAGCTATTTTGAGGAGTTTACATCACCTTATGGCTCTAGCTATTCCAAAAATTGGGAGTATCTACGTTTTTAGTGCAGCAACAGCAGCCCTTTAAATTTTTTTTACTTCCTAGCCTTGCCTAACATCATCTCCAATCTAAGGTTGCCTGTCGTGAAACTATTAATGTATGTAATATTATTGGAAAATATTTTTCTTTTAAAATATAGGTTTAGTCTGTGGGTGTGTCTTAATTGGATTAAAGCCAGCTAGTCTGGGTGCTTTGTGTACTAGTTTTGATCTGTAAGAGAGATAGCGTGCATTTGCATTTTTTGAATTATATCATACAAGAAGGGTGAAAACTGACACCTATCTAGCAGATATCAAGCAATATGTTTATATTACTAATAAAATTGGTACTATGAAAGGGGTTTTATTGTTAGAAGAGGCTGGTGACACAATGAGAATTTACATTCAGTGGGCAGTGATAGGTATAACTTCAGTGTTGTGTGTGCAGAGCAGAGGCAATGTGAGATCAAAAGGCAGTTGTAAGCCTCCAACTGTCTCCACAGAACCAAAGTGAAAACCTCATTTTGAATTCATACGGTGAAAATGCTTTGCCTGGTGTCTGGTTAAGTGTATGGGTTGCTGTTGCCTTGATGGAGATTAGTTTGGGAATTTGTTAAAAGTTTTGATCGTGGTAATTTGTAGCCATTTGTGTATATATATTTTAATAAAATGTTTAATTTATTTTAATGTTAAACCATGAACTGGTGGTCTGATTCCTGAATTTAGAGTCACATCTCAAACATAACGCTTAAAACTATAGATTATGACAGTTGTTTAAAGTTTCCCTCTAGGATTTTTAAATAACTCAACTTTACCAACTGAATCAGTTATAACGTTGCCTTTGCCATTATGTAATTGATTACTGGGCACTGTTGAGCAAATTAAGTTGAATAATTAGTTTTTCCTTCATATCCCCTTCCATCAAGTTTGTTATATGCTGTACCACATGGCATATATAATGCCATAATTTCTGTACTGAACTAAGTGTGTGATGGCAGCTCTGGAATTCAGGCTAACAGTTAGAATGTGGGAGTTGGTCTATCAATTAAATTATTTTTCGATTTGAGCCCTGTTTGTACTGGTTGCAGCAGCATGTTTTGGTAACTTGAATTTTATTGGCATTTGCAAATGAAGAGTAGAAACTCTTTTTAGGAAATACAGAACATAACCTCTAACCATACAAACAGTCCCAATAATCTGATTAGTTCATTCAGTGAAGCTCAGAAGATAGCTTGAGTATGGTAGTATGACTGACAGGTTTTTGGGTCAACTAGGTTTAGATATTTAACATCATTGGTTGGGCTTTTTAAGCAAAGAAAGTGAACATTGCAAGCTCCCCTCTAACCATGCTCGCAGACCCTTGTAGTTCCTCCTTTGAGCACTTCTAAGCTAAACCCACTCTCCTCCCCAAGTTCCAACCCTAGACTGACCACTTGTTTCTGCTGTATCTTCAACTCCTTACTCTTACCTAACCCTCTAATTTTTGCTTGTTCATGTTTTTAGCTGGTTCAAAATCCTGGATCCCTGACAGCACTGTGGGTGTGCCTACAGCACGTGGACCGCAATGGTTCAAGAAGGTGGCTCACCGTTACCTCAAGGGCAATTAGGGATGGGTAATAAATGTTGGCTTTGTCAGTGACGCACATCCCATAAACGAATGAAAACAAATGGAGAGACCATGAAAAAAGTGTAACCAACAAAGGGAAAGACATGGAAGGGTGAAACAAAGGCAGAGAGTGATGCAAAGAAGAGAAACCATTACAAAAGGCACCTTTTTGTCTATGGGTAGGATGCAGCAGTGATAGTACTGTCATACAAAGTGATACCTAGAGTATGCTTATTTAAGTATATAATGTACAATATATCTCCTACAGGTAGGAAATAGCATACTATAATTGATACTGCTTGCAAGTGAGACATTGGCACTGAATGTGAAACGTAGGCACTCTTCATTTCCAAACAGCAACGCAGGAAATCAAATAGGAACAAATGAATTATTTGATGAATATTTCCATGAGTGAAGTAAGTACTATGAGGCACAAATTATTTATGCACTTTTCTTGAGTGGAAATATTTAACAGAGCAAAACAAATGTATTTTTGACAGATGGTTATTACATTTATTTTTCTTTCTAAGTGGAAGTATTAAAAGTGAAGAACATTCTTGACTGCCCCCATTACATCGACAATTGTTATATAAATGTTATTATTTTTGGGAGACTTTCCAGTGATGGGGAAGGAAATGCTTTTGCGTTTCAGCTTTACTAGCCGGTGTATAAAATTAGATATCTCTAGTTCAGATAAAGTTTGACTTGGCTACAATAATTTGCTTTAGAAAGCCACCTGTAAACTTGACCAGTAGGAATTTACCCTTTTCCAGAGCAGCAAACATTGTGGCACCTAATTCAGACTGGGCAGTTTTATGCTATTGACTTACCTGATCTTATTTCTTGTATGACTCTTACAGCAGTAGAGAAAACTGCAAATGTTGGAAACCTGAAATGTGAGCACAAAATGCTCACAGTAAATAGCTGGTTCATTACCTGAAAAGAGAAATATGGTTTCACATTCTGTCCTGACCAAAGCATTATACCAAAACTTTAGCTGATGATGTCGACGGATAGGCCTGTTACATATTCGTGTAAAAGTTGATCTTGTAAGTATCGGTGTTTGGCTTTCAGGGATCAAATGATGTGATTATTAATTACTTACCGATAATTACTATAGTTCATTAATTTAAAGGCATTTGCAGGAACCTTTAAATTTTGCCTCCGCCAATTCTAGCAGCAATCTTCTAGCTAATTGACAGGACTAATGTGTGCTATGCGATCTTTCACAATGCCTTCAAGAAAGAATAAAAAGTATGCAGTTCAATTTAAACTGGAGGAAAAAGTGGCAGAATGGATTAACAAGCTTTGGCAAAATGGTCATTATATCACATGCAGAGCCACCTGACTCTGTCAACAGAGAAATGAAGAAAAATGGCATCTCAGGATTCAAGGCCAGTGCTAGGTGCTGCACAAGATTCATGAAAAGGGGCAATTTGTTAGCATTCCGCCAGAAAATGAAAATTTCACACCACATCTGCCACTTGAACTCTGCAATCAAATCATCAAATTCCACTGTTTTGTCATCTGACATTGAGAGCAGAATTCATATCGATTAAGCTCTATTGGAAATATGGATGAAACAGTGATGAACTTTGACATGCTGGCAAACAAGGCCACTCCCAAGATTGGTGGAAAATATGTCCTTGTAAAGACAACTGGCCACAAGAAGATGCAGTTCGGTGGTTCCATCTTGCATGGCAGGCGGCACAAAATTAAAGCCAATGGTGATATTCAAGCGCAAAGCTCCCCCCAAAGAGACATTTTAAAGGTGCTGTCATCCATGTTCCTGAGAGAGGCTGGATGGATGAAAATGGCAAGAAATGGATCAAAGTGCCAGGTGGCCAGGACGAGTCGTGTGAAGAAAAATGGTTTGCTCATTTAGGACTTGTCAACAAAGTGGGATTTGAACAATGTAGTTCGTCATGTGAGATCAACCAACACCAGTGTGACAATTATTCCCGCTGGTCTCACAAGTGTTGTCTAGCCCTTGGATGTGTGTATAAATAAATATCTCAAGGACAGTATCCAAAAGATGGGGAACAACTGCATGTTGGAAGGAAGAAAAACATTCACTAAAGGCGGAAATATGTGAGCACTAGCAGCATTGTGCCGATGGGTCATAGCTGCATCTCAACATTGTCAAAAAAAACTAATTTCCAAAACTTGGAATAGCGAATGTGCTAATCAGTACTTGGAACGATTCCTTGTGGAATGAAGATGCTGAAGTTACCAGTAATACCAATGATTATGATTAAGATGTGGAAGATCCATATGATCATATACAACCTGGCTATTGGGACACGATATAAAAGCAAAATACTGCGGATGCTGGAAATTTGAAACAAAAACAAAAATACCTGGAAAAATTCAGCAGGTCTGACAGCATCAGAAGAGTCATATGGACTCGAAACGTCAACTGTATTCCTCTCCGCAGATGCTGTCAGAACTGCTGAGTTTTTCCAGGTATTTTTGTTTTTGTATTGGGACACATTGGTGATTCAGATGGTGTTCAGTGATTTCAAAGGACTTGAAGTGAAGTGTTGTAGTTATTTCATTATGCTATATTTTTATATTGTGTTGGATGAAATGCACCACATTTATGTTATATCATTACAAACGAGATAAATATTAGAGAATGAGCTCTTTAGTGTTGCTGGTTTTTACTTTATTGCAATGGCCTTTATTGGCCCAAATCAAGTATGCATGTCAGTCTGTCAAAAACATCACTACCCATGTAAAAGTCAACCCCATGACTTTTGACCTAAAAAATTGGTGTCTCAAATTTGACTTTTACACTACTATATATGGTATTTCTAACCAAGAACTTGAACCCATTGGACCAAGATTCCAAAGGTGAAAAGATAATGTATTGGGTAAATATGCCACCCAGACCTTAATACCTCATATCTTTTTAAATGCTCTACAGAGCAAGTAAGTTGCAATTATGCGCTTACCTTGGCCCCCGAGTACTGCTTATTTCATTTGCTTACTCCTGAACTTAGTGTGAATGTTTATTTAAGTTGTATTTGTAAAGCTCCATTAATGTAATAAAACATCCCCAGGTGCTTTACAGGAGCATTTTATAGCAAAATTTGACACCACCACAAGGAGATATTAGGGTAGATAATCAAAAGCTTGATCAAAGAGTTAGGTTAAATTTAAGAGAATCTCGAAAGAGAAAAGTGAAGTGGAGAGGTTTAGGGAGGATATTCTAGTGCTTCGGGGGCGCTGGCAGCCGAAAGCAAGCCCACCAATAGTGGGGCAATTAAAAACAAATTTATGCATTGCTGTATTGAAATAAACTTGGATTTACAACATCAGTACAGAAGCCTGCCACCCAACTGAGTACTCCAACTGTCTAGAGGAAAGAAAGGCTAGGGAATATTTTGGTTGTAGGGGGCAAGTGGAAAAGGATTTTGATTCAGTTTGCAGTCCTGTACGGTATTCTATAAACCCTATGCAGTCAGAAAAATACACCTTTGCAAATTGGGGCTTTTTCCACCTGTTGAAAATGAATTTTGGCAACTAATAAATGTCTGTGGAAGAATTCAAAACTTTTTATTTCCATATTTCTGGCATTCTCTTTTGAAGTTGCTGAATCCTGCTGCAGCACAATTCTGTAGGAGGAATGACTCCCTGGTGTATTATACAAAAGGTCATTCTTTAACTTTGAGCCTACACAAGGAATGGACTTGCATTTCTATAGAGCCTTCCATATCTTTCGGATGTCCCAACATATCTCTTAGTCAGTTAATTAGCTTTGAAGTATAGTCACTGCTATTTTGTGGATAGTCATTGCAGTCAGTTTGTACACAGATTGCACAAACAGCAAATTAAATAAATGGCTAATCTATATTTGGTTGTGTTGGATGATGGATAAATGATTAAGATGCCAGAAAAACTCACCTGTTCTTCTTTAAAATAGAGCCATGGGATCTTTTGTGTCCATCTGATAGGGAAGATGAAGACTTAGTTTAACATCTTGTCCAAAAGGCAGGACTTCTGACAGTGCAGCACTCCCTCAAAGCTGCATTCACTCATGAGCCTTGCATCAGTGCTCAAGCCCTTTACTGGGGCTTGAACTCTTAAATTTATGACTGAGGCGAGAGTGCAATCCAATGAGCCAAAGCTGACACCAAGTATATTGGATTATTTGTCTATGAAAGGTGTTGAGCCTGTTCTTGTTCTCTCCATCGTTCACACAACTTTGCAGCAAAGGATATTTTTTTCCTCCACCCCGGTCCAGGGATTAGTTAGGTTTGAACAATTGTCCCCATAAACTCCGTGTTTACAGGGAATCAAACTTGAGACCCAAGCTTTTTGATATAGCCATAAAATTATACAGTTGCTGAAGCCCTCATGCTGGAAATTGTATACATTTTTCTGGTCTGTTCTGGCTGGTTTCCTTTGAGATTTGAATAACTCAGCCTTTACCATCGGCTGTGTCAGAGGAAGAAGTCATAGAATCATAGAAAGTTTATGGCACAGAGAGAGGCCACTTGGCCCACTGTGTCTGCACCGGCTGAAAAATGAGCCACCCTTCCTAATCGCACAGAATTTGTTCCATAGCCCTGCAGTTATCGCGCTTGAGGTGCATATCCAGTCACTTTTTAAATGAGTTGAGGGTTTCTATCTCCACTACACTTTTGGGCAGTGAGTTCCAGACGCCCACAGCACTCTGCGTGAAAACGCCTTTCCTCATCTCCCCTCTAATTTTTCTACCAATCACTTTAAATCTATCACCCCTAGTCACTGGCCACTCTGCTAAATTAAATGTGCCCTTCCCATCTACTCTATCCAGACCCCTCACAATTTTGTACATCTCAATCAAATCTCCCCTCGGCTTCCTCTGTTCCAATGGGAATAACCCCAGCCTCTCCAATCTTTCCTCATAGCTGCAATTTTCCAGTCCTGGCAACATCCTAGTACAACTCCTCTACCCCAATTACATCTTTTCTGTGATGTCATGTGACCAGAACTGCACACAGTACTCAAGTTGTGGCCAAACTAATGTTTTATATAGTTCCACCTTAACCTTCCTGCTCATATATTTTATGCCTTGGCTAATAACAGAGGTTTTTAATGCCTTCTTAACCACCTTATTAGCCTGTCCTGGTACCTTCAGGCATCAATGGACATTCACTCCAATATCCTTCACTTCCTCTACTTCTCTCAGTATCCTTCCATTTATTGTGTGATCCATTGCCTTGTTTGACCTCCCCAAATTCATCACCTCATACTTCTCTGGGTTGAATTCCATTTGACATTTTTCTGCCCAATTGACCAGTCCATTGATATCTTCCTGCCATCTGCAGCAACCCTCCTCACTATCTACTGCATGGCCAATTTTTTTGTCGCCTGCAAACTTGATCATTTCCCCTACGTTTACTTCCAAGTCATTAATATATATCACAAAAAGCAGGGGGCCTAGTACTGAGCCCTGCAGGACCCCACTGGAAACAGCCTTCTAGTCACAAAAACATTCATTAACAATTACCCTTTGTTTCCTGCCACTAAGCCAGTTTAGTATCCAGCTTGCTACATTTCCCCAGGATCCCATGAGTTTTTTTAACCAGTCTGCCATGTAGGACCTTGTCAAAAGCCTTGCTAAAATCTGGTGTAGACCAATTAACTACACTGCCTTCTTCAATCCTCCTTGTTACTTCCTCAAAAAAAACAATCAAATTAGCCAGACATGACCTTCCTTTAACGAATCCATGCTGACTGTCCCTGATTAATCCATGCCTTTCCAAGTGACAGTTTATCCTGTCGTTCCGAATTGATTCCAATAATTTGCCCACTACCGAGGTTAGACTGACTGGTTTGTAATTATTCGGTTTATCCCTCGCTCCCTTTTTAAATAAAGGTACAACGTTAGCAGACCTTCAATACCCCGGCATCTCACTTGTATCCAATGAGGATTGGAAAGTGATGGTCTTCCACTATTTCCTCCCTGGATCCTTTTAACAGCCCAGTGGTACATTTCATCCGGCCCTGGTGATTTATCCACTTTCAAGGATGCTAATCCCCCTTAATACTTCCTTTCCCCCAATGTTTATCATATCCAATACTTCACACTCCTCCTTCTTAACGCCAATATCTGCATTGTCCCCCTCTTGTGAAGACAGGTGCATAGTATTCATTTTAAGAACCATACCCACATCCTCTGCCTCTACACAGGTTACCTTTCTGGTCTTTTATGGGCCCTACTCTTCGTTATCCTCTTACTTTTAATGTATTGATAAAACATCTTTGGGTTCTCATTGATTTTGCTTGCCAGTATTCTTTTTTGCCCTCTTTGCTTTCCCAATTTCCTTTTTCATTTCACCCCTCCTCTTTCTATACTCCTTGACTTTCTGTAGTATTGAGCTCCTGGTGTCTGACATAAACTTTCCTTTTTGCCTTATCTTACCCTGTAAGCTCCTGGACATGCATGGGGCTCTAGATTTGGCCATCCCACCCTTTTTCTTTGTGGGTAGATGTTTCCTCTGAACCTCTTGAACCTCCCCTTTGCCTCCCACTGCTCTGATAATGATTTACCTTCAAGTAGCTCTTTCCAGTCCATTTTTGCTAAATTATTCCTCGGATTAGTAAAATTGACCTTGCCCTAGTTTAGGACTTTAATTCCTGTTTTATCTTTGCCATTTTCCATAATCATGTTAAAACTAACTGAATTCTGATCACTATCACCAAAATGCTCTCCCACTGTCACTGCTTCAAGAGAGGTAGAGCTGGGTGTTGTCGGCACACGTGAAAACTGATGCTGTGTTTTTGGATGATGTTGCTGAGGGGCAGCATATAAATGAGAAATAGAAGGGGGCCAAGGATAGCTCCTTGAGGGACACCAGAGGTAGCATTATGGGAGTGGGAAGAGAAACCAATGCAGTTGATTCTTTGGCTATGATTATATAAGAATGGGACCAGGCAAGTGCTGTCCTACCTAGCTTGCACAACAGTGGCATGAGGCCTTGGAGGGGGGATGGTTTTTTTTTTCCGCATTTGTTCATGGAATGTGGACATTGCTGGCTAGGCCAGCATTTATTGCCCGTCCCTAATTGCTCTTTGAAAAGGTGGTGAAGGGCCACCGCATTGAACCACTGTAGTCCATATATGTAAATGAGTACATGCAAGGAGTATGGCAAATAAAGCTGATGAGCTGAGGACATAGGCAGATGTGCGACAGCATGATATCATCTCTATAACGGAAACTTGGCTTAAAGAGGGGCAAAAATGGCAGCTCAACATCCCTGGATATAGAGTTTTCAGGCAGGATAGAGAAGGGGTTAAAAAAGGTGGGGGTTTAGCATTATTGATTGAAGAATCAATTACAGCTGTGAGGAGGGATGATATATTAAATGAGGCCTCAAATGCGGCCATGTGGGTTGAACTCAGAAATAAAGGGGCAGCCATACTGCTAGGAGTGTACTATAGACCCCCAAATAGTGAAAGGGCGTTAGAAAAGGAAATATAGAAACTAGGAGCAGGAGTAGGCCATTCGGCCCTTCGAGCCTGCTCCCCCATTCATTATGATCATGGCTGATCATCCAACTCAATAGCCTGCTCCCGCTTTCTCCCCATACCCTTTGATCCTTTTCACCCCAAGAGCTATATCTAACTCCTTGAAAGCATACAATGTTTTGGTCTCAACTACTTTCTGTGGTAACGAATTCCACAGGCTCACCACTCTCTGGGTGAAGAAATTTCTCCTCATCTCAGTCCTAAATGGTCTACCCCATATCCTCAGACTGTGACCCTTGGTTCTGGACTCCCTCACCATCAGGAACACCCTTCCTGCAACTACTGTGTCTAGTCCTGTTAGAACTTTATAGGTTTCTATGAGATCCCCCCTCATTCTTCTGAACTCCAGTGAATATAATCCTAATCGACTCAATCGCTCCTCATACATCAGTTCCGTCATTCCAGGAATTAGTCGGGTAAACCTTCACTACACTCCCTCTATAGCAAGTACATCCTTCCACAGATAAGGAGACCAAAACTGCACCCAATATTCCAAGTGTGGTCTCACCAAGGCTCTGTACAATTGCAGCAAGACATCCCTGTTCCTGTACTTGAATCCTCTGGGTATGAAGGTCAACATACCATTTGCCGCCTTTACCGCCTGCTGCACCTGCATGCTTACCTTCAGCGACCGGTGTACAAGGACAACCAGGTCTCATTGCACATCCCCCTCTCTCAATTTATAGCTATTCAGATAATAATCTGCCTTCCTGTTTTTGCTACCAAAATGGATAACCTCACATTTATCCACATTATACTGCATCTGCCATGCGTTTGCCCACTCACTCAGCTTGTCCAAATCACATTGAAGCATCTCTGTATCCCCCTCAGCTCACCCTCCCACCCAGCTTTGTGTCATCTGCAAATTTGGAGATATTAAATTTAATTCCCTCATCTGAATCATTAATATATGTTGTGAATAACTGGGGTCCTAGCACTGATCCCTGCGGTACCCCACTAGTCACTGCCTGCCATTCGGAAAAAGACCCGTTTATTCCTACTCTTTGTTTCCTGTCTGCCAACCAGTTTTCTATCCATCTCAATACACTACCCCGAATCCCATGCGCTTTAATTTTACATGCCAATCTCTTATGTGGGACTTTGTCGAAAGCCTTCTGAAAGCCCAAATAAACCACACCCACTGGCTCCCCCTCATCAATTCTACTAGTTACATCCTCGAAAAATTCCAGTAGATTTGTCAAGCATGATTTCTCTTTCATAAATCCATGCTGACTCTGCCCAATTCTGCCACTGTTTTCCAAGTGCTCAGCTATTAAATCTTTTATAATGGACTCTAGAATTTTCCCCACTACCGATGTCAGGCTGACTGGTCTATAATTCCCTGTTTTCTTTCTGCCTCCCTTTTTAAATAGTGGGGTTACGTTAGCTCTCCTCCAATCTGTAGGAATTGTTCCAGAGTCTATAGAATCTCGGAAGATGACCACCAATGCATCCACTATTTCTAGGGCCACTTCCTTAAGTACTCTGGGATGTAGATTATCAGGCCCCAGGGATTTATCAGCCTTCAATCCCATCAATTTCTCCAACACCATTTCCCTACTAATACTGATTTCTTTCAGTTCCTCCCTCTCACTAAACCTGGTGTTCCCCAACATTTCTGATATGTTATTAGTGTCCTCCTTTGTGAAGACAGAACCAAAGTATGTATTTAGTTGGTCAGCCATTTCTTTGTCCCCCATTATAAATTCCCCTGTTTCTGATTGTAAGGGACCTACATTTGTCGTCTTCAATCTTTTTCTCTTCATATACCTATAGAAACTTTTACAGTCAGTTTTTTATGTAGGCAAATTTCTGAGTGCAAAAACAATAGGGCAGTGATAGTTGGCGACTTCAATGACCCGAATATCAGTTCGGATACAAACAGTATGAAGAGCACAGAGGGCACAAAATTCTTGAATTGCATTCAAGAATTTTTTTAGCCGGCATGGAACAAGCCCAATGAGAGGGGGCAGAATTCTAGATTTAGTCTTAGGAAATGAAGCTGGGCAAGTGGATGAAGTAGCAGTGGGGGACCGTTTTGGAGATGGTAACCATAATAGTTAAATTTAGCATCATTATGGAAAAGGACAAAAGTTTTTAGTTGGGGCAAGACAAATTTTACAAAGCTGGGAGGTGAACTGGCGAAAGTGGACTGGATACAGCTACTAAAAGGAAAAAGTGTAAAATCAGAGGGAGGCATTCAAAAGCGCGATTCTACGAGCACCTTTACCTTTCATCTCACGGTTCCCACAGACAAGCTGTCTTTACTAACTTCCACCGCCCCCCCCCCCCCCCAAACACCAATTTAATTAGTCATGGGGACACATACACACAGCCTTCTTTACAGAATACCACCATATTCCCAAAAATATTATCCAGGTTCACATAGAGCAAAGCAGCTTGAATCACATCCCACCTTAAGACTCACTCCCTCCACAGCAGTGCGCACCATATACAAGATGTGCTGCAGCAACTCACCAAGCCTCCTTTGACTGCACCTTCCAATCTTTACCACTTAGAAGGACAAGGGCAGCAGACGCAAGAGGCACCACCACCTGCAAGTTCCCCTCCAAGCCACGCACTATTCTGACTTGGAATTATATTGCTGTTCCTTCACTGTTGCTGGGTCAAAATCCTGGAACTCCCTTCTTAACAGCACTCTGGTTGTACCTGCATCACATGGACTGCAGCAGTGCGGAAGGTACTCACCATCACCTTCTCAAGGGCAGTTGGGGATGGGCAACAAATGATCACATGAGGACGAATAAGAAAAAAATGACTGTGGGGCATTTTGCCTCATAACACAGTTTTGAGAACATATTGCAAAATTGGTAGAATCTGCACTAAAATGTAATTAAAATAACTAGGTTTGATATCCAAAAATTTTGTAGTTATTTTTGGGGTTTAGTCGCATTGTTTATACTAGTTATAGTCTTCTTTTCTCCAGTGTGATTCCAAGTATGATGGCAGCTTGTTCAATTGGCAGTTGTGTGTTTGGAGTCTGGAGAGTGAATCTTGATGGGATTATTCAGTAAAGGTGGAGAAATTCTTGTTGCAGTATCGTGGTCAAGCCAAATCATGATGTCAACAATTGCATAATTTGAACAAGTAACAAGTTGAGTAGCGTTCAGGAATGGGAACTTTAATATTTCTCCGCCCACCCTCTCCCCAAAATAAACCTGTGGATAAATATGGTCAATGTGTTTCAAACTCACTGCTGAGTCAGAAGGTCATGGGTTCAAGCCTGGTTCTAAACATTGAGTACAACATCTTGGCTAACACTTTATCTAACGCAGTACTGGGAGCTGTGAACCACTAAATAGAGAATATCTGACCAGTCATGACGTTCCTAGGGCTTTGTTGTGTACAAATTGGCTGCATCATATGCCATCACAGTGACTATGCTTCAAGATAATTCATTGAATGAAATTCTTGGGATATCCTGGGGATATGAAAGGCATATAAATGCAAGTTCATTCATTTTTAAAAATTGTCACTTTGGAAACTTCATTGGCTGAATTCAGCTATGGCAAAGTGAAACTTTTCTGCCTGCCTTATGAATATCCATCTTGTGCTGTGCAAGCCGTTTGAGTAGTTCCCTTTATGTTCAAGAATCTTGAAATGGATATAGAGTAAATGAAATTTAAAATGCCTCAATGGCTTGTTCTGTGCTATAGCAGAAAACTCTATAATGAGATTGTGATCTCATTCAGCTGTATCTCTTTGAGGGCTGTGGTAGAATTTTTGTATTATACTGTTTTACATTTGTAGGAAGTATGGACACTAACTACTCAGTATGCTCCTTTGGTTTTCTTTTCATTCCAGTTCTGTAATAATTCACAATACTCAGTTTAAGAGAAACATCCTGTGTTTGAAAGCTGCAGTGGATCTGACTACCTGGTAGATTGGTTGCTTGATTGAATATATGTAACAAAATGAATTGTTGATGCATGTGCATAAAACAAAAACTTACAACTTTTAAGTGATAAATATTACCATTAAAAGTGTAGCATGTAGACTTCACCTTGTTTAAGCATGTTTGCATGTCTTGATGCTCAGATGAAGACAGTGTCATTACAATTGAACACAATTACAGCACTGTATGAACATTGTTACTGAGTCCAATGATTTTATACTTTATATGTATTTGACCACTATGTCCTGTGTATTACTGTAACTATGATGAAATATTGCAACACTTCATGAACTCTGTAGGCCTTCACCCATGAAGGGTCTACAGTCGCTAAGATATTTGCCCTTTCCTGTAGAGTTCCTCCTAATCTTTTAATTATTCAACTGAGAGCCCAGATCCTGATCAGAAACATAACATTCTCTTAAGCTGATGTGCAAATAAATTTGCCTTTGTACTTCATTGATACTGGCTGCCCAGAGTGATGCAAGATTCAGATGCAGCCCTCTGAATCAGTTTTATTTGAACAAAATCTGTTCTATATCCAAGTGAAACTTTGTCTTCACTAACTTGAATTGTTCTGTTGGTTTGCTCTTCCTTGTTATGTGACCTCTACTACAGTTGTCAAAACCTAGTGCTATATGAGTGTTTTGATATGTTTAGATTTCCTTAACAGTATAGTCATCAAGTAATATGACATTTCTTTGTATTCTTGATATGTACGTCATTGGTGGGGCCAAAGACGTAAACTAATATATATCCATTATTTAAAGAAACTCTTACAGGGTACAAAAGCTGTGATACATGGAACTGTGTTGAAACAATTTGATTTTGCCTTCTATGTTTGTTAATGTAGAACAAATCTGAAATGTTTGCTAATACTTTTCTGAAATGAGTGAAATCACTGATCAGTGTTTCCTTGCTCTTGTTTCTTAGAAGCTTTTTTACCAAGAAGACAAAGGAACCCATTCCTTCTGCTTTTAGTGCTCCCGGCTGGAAGTTATTTGGGAAAATTCCACCAAGGGAAAATTCACAGAAGGATTCCAAAACAATACAACAGGTATACATTTAAAAGAAAATTCTAAGTGTACCAATGTGTCTTGCAGAGTATACTTGCTTAGATTAAAGATGTTCTGTTCGCTGCCTGGCCTGTGGTAGATAGCTTTCAGTAATTTGAAGTTAATCTGTTGGTTACACGTGCTTTCATTACAAAATCTGTGATCTGCTGTAGCAATGACAAACGTAAATGATAAATATTTTATATGAATAACATCAAATGTTTTAAAAAGTATGAATATTAACAGAAATTTGTATAGATAGAAACATGAAGCATGAAAAGTTAAAATTGTAAATTTGATGTTTCCTGAAAAAACAAAATCATTGGAATAAGGAGCAGAATTGTTAATGGGTAACAAAAACAGAATTACCTGGAAAAACTCAGCAGGTCTGGCAGCATCGGCGGAGAAGAAATCAGTTAACGTTTCGAGCCTTCATGGCCCTTCGGCAGAACTGAAGCATTGTTAATGGGTAAATGGAGACAAACTGCACAATTTGCCATGTAGCTAAAAGACCCATTGGTAAGGAAACAATAGAAATTGAATTCCAAATGTGCTGCAACGCTTTTTCCATAATGTGTTGCACTCGTATAGTGGAATTCTTTTACATGGCTGCAAGGGTTGCTTTATCTGAAGTCAAAGTGGTGTAAGATGGTAGCAGCTGATCTTTCACAGCAATGATTCTTCATCTTGCACTGAGTGTTTTAATTCCAATGCTGTGAGGTGTACTTGAGTTGTTTCCAGATCACTTATCCTCATAGTTCTGTAGGTGGAAAGGTTTTAGTGTTATCTCCATGTTTCTGTTTTATTTGATGGCCAATGGCAAAGAAGTTGGGGAGTAGTTTCCACTTTGGATGCAGTTAACGATCTGGGCACGAAGTCCATCCACTTTGGGAAGTTTTTTTTTTGTTTCTGCTCAAACTTATTTGTTTATCCACAAACTCAATTTGCTATGAATCAGTGCATTTTAAAGCCTAATTTCAAAAAATGTCCTTCATATTTAATGGCAGTAAACTAGGTATGGGGTGCCAGTCAAGTGGGCTGATTTGTCCTGGATGGTGTCAAGCTTCTTGAGTGTTGTTGGAGCTGTACTCATCCAGGCAAGTGGAGAATATTCTATCACACTTCTGATTTGTGCCTTATAGATGGTGGACAGACTTTGAGGAGTCAGGAGGTGAGTTACTCGCTGCAGGATTCCTAGCCTCTGACCTGCTCTTGTAGCCACAGTATTTATATGGTTAGTCCAGTTCAGTTTCTGGTCAATGGTAACCCCCGGGATGTTGATAGCAGGGGGATTCAGCGATGATAATGCCATTAAATGTCAAGGAGCGATGGCTAGATTCTCTCTTGTTCGAGATGGTCATTGCGTGGCACGCATGTTACTTGCCATTTGTCAGCCCAAGCCTGGATAGTGTCCAGGTCTGATTGCATTTTGACATAGACTGTACAATATTTTTCAAAAATCATTTCTCCCCTGAAGACTCTGACCACTGCTGAAGTACAACATCACAGATACACTTTCTATACTTGTTTCCCATATGCTGTATGATTTGCCCTTGCTTTTACCCCTGTCTATACAGTGACTTTGGGGCCAATTTTATCCACAGACTATTCCTGTACTGTCTCCCCATTATTGTCGTGAAGTATAGCCAGTTGATCCTTAGGCTTGGCATTCCTCTGTATGAGTAGCACAATTTCTCAAGCGTTCATTCATCAGCCATGAACATACCCAGCGCAAGAGACCCCTTTCTAAACTGTGCTTTTCCTAAGGCTCACTTTATGCCCTCAGGAGTGATTACATCTTCTACCCAAGCCAATATTTCAGGCTAAACTGGACTGTGCTCAACCTTGCTGTCCTATTCCACATGAGTTGAGTTTCAAAGTCCATATTCTCCCTGTCACCCAGACTGTCCGCTTCTCCCTCTGTAACATTGCCTGTCGCTGACCATGCCTCAGCCCTTCTGCTGCTAAAAGCTACATTCATGTAAACTATTGCAGCACTGTCCTGTGCAGCCTCCCATCTTCTAGCCTCCATAAACTTAAGCTTGCCCAAAACTCTGCCAGTATTCTAACTCTCACAAAGTCATGTTCACCCATCT
Organism: Cetorhinus maximus; assembly: GCF_964194155.1. NCBI lineage: Eukaryota > Metazoa > Chordata > Chondrichthyes > Lamniformes > Cetorhinidae > Cetorhinus > Cetorhinus maximus. Next base: position 47,232,561 of record NC_135898.1, read on the forward strand.
CACCAATGAGTTAGTTGGCCTACACGGCTCCTGGACCACCAATGCCTCCACTTTAAAATACTCCATCTTTATGTTCAGGTCCTGCCACGTCCTTGCCCCACCCTATCTCTGTAATCTCCTTCAGCACTCCAACTCTGTGTTCCTCAAGTTATTGCCTCTTATACATTCCTCAATGCCTTCAACCATTAAAGCTCTTAGATCTGGAATTCCGCACCTCTACCTCTCTCTACCCCTTTAAGCTACTTAAAACCTACCTCTTCGACAATCTTTTGGTCACCTGTCCTAATATCTCCTCCTTTGGCTCAGTTACATTTTTATATAGCCCCTTAAATGTAGTAACTTAATATCCCTAAGACATCATGTTCTTCTCCCATCAACCTAATCTTCTGCTTTTGAGAGCAACTAGACCTGGGTTGAAATCTATGGCTCCCCATCAGGTATTCAGGATAGTTTACTTGAAACAATTTTGTGGTCCCCACTGAGAAGATTCTCCTGGAGTGTAAGATACCTTGGAAAAAAGGTGAAGACAAACACAACACCAGCAGGGTAAAAGTAAACTGATTTAATTTTCATTTCTGGCTGTAAACGCTCCTAAATGTGGCTAGGTCCACCCACTGCTTGAGGAGGAAGAGTTGTGGGGAATGCATGACTCTTGATGGGTTGTTTACGTGCAAAACACAATGACCTTTAATAACCATGCTTTGTTACTGTTCAGTCAGTTCTCTCGTGTGGTATTCCATGCTAATTTTATGACAGGCAAGGAGACCAAGTTCTTGCTTTGTATTATTATTACAATATTATTTTGACTTTGATTTTAAATGAAACTGCTGCCTTCTGCAGATATCAATACAATTGGGGTGCTTCAGAAAACAAAGTTATGCCTTTGGGCTGAAGTATTTAATTTCCTCAACACAAGCATGTGATTCAATTACATCTGTTATACATTTTTCTCATTTCACTGAAATCTTGAGAGTTAAAGTATTTTTTAAATTCTGATGGGAAAACCATTCCGATAATTAAACATTAATTTTTGTATTTTCTTGTGGCACTAATTTTTTTAAATTCATTTACGGGATTTGGGCATTGCTGGCTAGGCCAGCATTTATTGCCTATCCCTAATTGCCCTTGTGATTGTGGTGGTGAGCTGCCGCCTTGAACCGCTGCAATCCAGTGTAGGTACACCCACTGTGCTGTTAGGAAGGAAGTTCCAGGATTTTGACCCAGCAACAGTAAAGGAAGAGCAATATATTTCCAAGTCGGGATGTTGTGTGGCATGGAGGGGAGCTTCTAGGTGGCGGCGTACCCGTGTGTCTGCTGCCCTTGCCTTTCTAGATGGTGGTGGTCATTGGTTTGGAAGGTGCTGCCTAAGGAGCCTTGGTGAATTTGTGCAGTGCATATTGTAGATGATGCACATTGCTGCCACTGTTCATCGATGGTGAAGGGAGTGATGTTTGTGGAAGGGGTGCCAATCAAGCGGGCTGCTTTGTCCTGCATGGTGTCAAGTTTGAGTAGTGTTAAAGCTGCACTCATCCAGACAGGTGGAGAGTATTCCATCACACCCCTGACTTGTGTCTTGTAGATAGTGGACAGGCTTTGGGGAGTTAGGAGGTAAGTTAGTCACTGCAGGATTCCTAGCCTCTAACCTGCTCTTTTAGCCACAGTATTTATTTGGCTAGTCCAGTTCAGGTTCTGGTCAATGGTAACCCTTGGGATGTTGATCGTGGGGGATTCAGTGATGGTAATGCCATTGAATATCAAAGGTCGAAGGTTGTATTCTGTCTTGTTGGACATGGTCATTGTGTGGTACTTGTGCAGTGCAAATGTTACTTGCCACTTGTCAACCCAAGCCTGGATATTGTCCAGGTCTTGCTGCATTTGGACATGGACTGCTTCAGCAAGACCTGCTGACAAGTGGCAAGTAACATCTGGACCACACAAGTGTCAGGCAATCACTACCTCCAGCGAGAGAATCTAACCGTCACCCTTTGACATTCAATGCATGCTGAATCCTCCACTGTCAACATCCTGAGCGTTACCATTGACCTGAAACCAAACTGGACTAGCCAGATAAACCTCCAGTCAAAATACAGTATCTCTCGAAAAGAAAACTTTGTCCTTTTTATTGAAGCTAATGAAGGAACTATGGAAGAAACCACAAATTTATTAATTTATTACAGATGTAGATTATAGCGCTATCGGTATGACTGGACGTGAGTCAAGTTCAGCATAGGTTTGGATACATGTAAGTCTAAAATATTGAGCTGGTAATTTGCTTTGAAAATTGGATGTGGCTGAAGATCTCATACTTTGTGTAAACTGAGCCTTTGCTCTAGGTTTCAATTGAAAGATATGGAGCGTGTCTGCAAACCTTAGCAAATGGAGATTTATTTACCAACTCTTTAGAATCTTTTTTATTCATTTTAGGGCAGGTTTAAGGTTAGAATAGTTTAAAACAGATGCCTGGGCTGAATTTTTAAGATTGGCTTTACATATTGTGTGTCTGTAATTTACAATAAAAGCTGTAACGAGAGGTTTGGATGTGATATTTTGTTGTTCTGATTGCTTATACCTTCCTCCAGTTGCCAAATACTACAAGCACAGGCACCATATTGAGCAAATCTTCACCTTTAATGTTTGGTTGCAAATCTCCAGATACTGCCAGAGCCTAAACTTATCAGTCTATAAAACATTCTCCCTTTATAGTTTAGTCAGAGAATCAACTTTCTCAATGGACATATTGTTGTCAGTTTTCCTTTTGCATGTCTCACCAATAGCTGCCACTACCTACTTTTCATGGCTGCATCATACATGCAAGCTTAAACAAGCACCAGCTGATCACCAACTTCAAAAAAGCTGAAAACTCTACAGTAGCCTTGAATGTAAGATTGACATTTGAAAACACTTAATTGCACTACCTAAGTGGGGCATACCTAAGCTGTACATACGCCAAAATTCCTTCACACATTTATGGATTATTTTGACCAGTGCATGAAAACCTGAAAGAATTCACGTGTATGAAAGCACAAGGTTTAATTTCTAAAACTGAGGGCTAGTAGCTAAATACGGCTTTTGCAAATTTCTGTGACACTTGCGACCACTTAACAAGAAAACGATTTTAAATCTGATGGCAATCCTTCTCCTGCAATCTAGGTATTTTTTTTTAGTTATCTTATATAAGCATTATGTGCATTATTCCATTGAACTATTATCTGCATGTGAAGCCACTAACCATTGTTGCAGTTGTACTCTAGGCACATTACTACACATCTGGAATGCCAGCTTGTATCAGGACTTCTCAGTGACCTGCAGCAGGTCTCTATAAACTAATCCTCTGACTCAACTTGCAGTACAAAAATAAGCATTTTACAAATACTTAAAAAATGTGTTTAGTTGGGATTCAATTGTTTGAAAATTCCAATTGGATTTTTAAAAATGTCGCTGGCTAGGTTACCATTTGTTTCCCATCCCTAATTGCCCTTGAGATGGTGGTAGTGAGCCACCTCCTTGAACCACTGCAGTCCATGTGGTGTAGGTACACCCACAGTGCTGTTAGGGAGGGAGTTCCAGGATTTTGGCCCAGCGACAGTGAAGGAACGGCAATGTGTTCCAAATCAGAGTGGTGTGGGGTTTGGTGGGAAACTTGCAGGTAGTGGTGTTCCCATGTATCTGCTGGCCTTTTCTTTCTAGATGGTAGAGTCGTGCTTTTGAAGGAGCCTTGTACAATTAGATCATTTTTTTCTTTGACTTCATTACAGCAGTAAATTAATTAGAGCCTTCAGAGTGTGAAAAAAATCATACACTGATTGCTTTCCTTGTGATAATAGCAAGATGGAAAATTCCACAATTGCCAGCTATTATCTCGTGCATTCTTTTGACTCCTTTGTGCAAGTTGAGTTTAACTTCTGTCCCACTCTTAGTGTAGTGCACTCCAGCACTCAATTTAATATGACCCTTCTACAGTGAGATTTATTTACACTGATCTTTACTAAGTCAAATGGCGGAGTAATATAAACTGACACCTTGATGTCGAATGTATTCCTCCTGATTGCCTTGTCAAATATAATTAAATTCATGAGAAGCAGGCAAATAATGTTTCCCATGTATTTGTATATCTTTCAGTTGTATTAACATTCAAAAAGTGGGGGCATTGTATTGAAGTCAAAAACAAGAGGAAAAAAATGGTTCATTTTGAATACCTTTTGTCTGAATTTAATGCCTGAAATATCCAATTAAAATGTATAATTAATCTTGTACTGAGGTTCTTAGAAGCATAATTTTTTAAACTTCTTGGAGAAGAAAAGGTTGAGGCAAAATTTGATAGAAGTGTTCAAAATCATAAGGGATCTAGACAGAGTGGATAGAGATAACCTGTTCCCATTGACAAAGATTGAGAATCAAAGGACATAGATGTATAGTGATTGGTGAAAAAAACCAAAGAAGAAGTGAAAAAAAATTTACATAGCGAATGGTTGTGACCTGGAATGCACTGCCTGTAAAGGTGTTGGAGGCAATTTCAATCATGATTTTCAAAAGAGAATTAGATAAGCACCTGAAGGGGGAAAAAGTTTACAGGGCTATGGGGAAGATGTGGGACTGAGACTAGCTAAATTGTTCTTGTAGGGAATGGCCATGGGCTCAATGGACCGAAAAGCCACCTTCTGTGCTGTAACCATTCTATGATTACAAAATCCAATTAGGCCTGACAGGGATATGCTGTGAATAATAGGGAGATCTAATGTGTTTCTCTGCTGGCCAATCGATTCATACCTTCTCTACAAGTCCATGTGAAAATACAGAACCATGAAAAGCACTAAATAAAATGAATAATAAAGGACATTTGAAGCTTCATTTCCCTAATGACATCATAAAGCTATCCTTGTGTTATCTGTTATGGTAAGTTTTAATTTGGAAAACAAGGTGCAATGTGCAGAACTCAAACAAGTTTAACAAAAGTAAGAGATGATCAACTAAACCAGGAAGAAATGTTAGAATTGGCAAGCCACGGTTTAATAGCCAGAGTACCCTAGAATGAAGCAAAAATTGAGGGAGGCTACAGTTTTTTATGTAGTTGTTCATGGGATTGGCAAGGCCAGCATTTATTGCGCATCCATAGTGCCCTTGAGGTGGTGGTGAGCTGCCTTCTTGAACCGCTGCAGTCCATGTGGCGTAGATACACCCACTTGCTGTTAGGGAGGGAATTCCAGGATTTTGATCCAGCGACAGTGAAGGAATAGTGCTATAGTTCCAAATCAGGCTGGTATGCAGCTTGGAGGGCAACTTGCAGGTGGCGGTTCTCCCCTGTGTCTGCTGCCCTTGTCCTTCTAGGTGATGGAGTTCACTGGTTTGGAAGGTGCTTTTGTTAGTTGCTGCAGTGCCTCTTGTACATGGTATACACTGCTGCCATTTGCTTGGTGGTGGAGGGAATTAATGTTGAAGGTGGTGGATGGATGCCAGCCAAGTGGACTGCTTTGGCTTGAATGGTGTCAAACTTCCTGAGAATTGTTGGAGCTGCACTTATTCAGGCAAGTGGAGAGTATTCCATCACACTCCTGGTTTATGGCTTGTAGATGGTGAACAGGCTTTGGGAGGTCAGGAGGTGAGTTACCCTCTGCGGAATTCCCAGCCTCTGACCTGCTCTTGTAGCCACAGTACTTGTATGGTTGGTCCACTTCATTTTCTGCTCCACTGGTAACCCGGAGGATGTTGATAAAGAAGGATTCAGTGATGGTAATGCCATTGAGTGTTAAGGGGAGATGGTTAGATTCTCTCTTGCGTTAGATGGTCATTGCCTGGCACTTGTGTGGCACAAATGCTACTTGTCACTTATCAGCTCAAGCCTGGAATGTAATCCAGGTCTTGCTGTATACAGACCCAGAATGCTTCAGTGTCTGAGGAGTCGCAAACAGTGCTGAACATTGTGCAATCATCTGTATCCCACTTCTGACCGTATGGAGGGGAGGCCAGTCATGAAGCAGCTGAAGATGGTTGTGCCTAGGAAATGACCCTGAGGAATTCCTGCAACGATGTCCTGGGCAGAGATGATTGACCTCCAACAACCATAGCCATCTTCCTTTGGGCTAGGTATTACTCCATCAGTGGAGAATTTTCCCCTTGATTCCCATGGACTTCAGTTTGTTAAGGTGGCTTGATGCCACACTCTGTCAAAGGCTGCTTTGGTGTCAAGGGCAGTTACTATCATCTCCCCTCCTGAGTTCAGCTCTTACTGGACCAAGGTTGTAATGAGGTCAGGAGTTGAGTGGCCCTGGCAGAAACTAAACTGAGCATCAGTGAGTAGGCTATTGCTAATTGAGTGCCATTTAACAGCACCGTCGATGAATCCTTCCATCATTTTGCTGATGGAGTGTAGACAGATGAGATAATTGGCCAGGTTGGATTTGTCCTTTTTGTGTACAGGACATACCTAAGCAATTTTCAACATTGCCTGATAGAAGCCAGTGTTGTAATTGTACTGGGACAGCTTGGCTAGGGGTGCAGTTAGTTCTAGGTTACAAGCCTTTAATACTATTGCCAGAATGCTGTGAGGGCCCATAGTCTTTGCAGTATCCAGTGCCTTCAGCCATTTGTTGATATCACGTGGAGTGAATCGAATTGGCTAAAGACTAGCAACTGTAATGCTGGGGACCTCAGGACGATGCCAAGATGGCATTTCTGGCTGAAGATAGTTGCAAATGCTTCAGCCTTGTCTTTTGCACAGATGTGCTGGGCTCCTCCATCATTAAGGATGATGATATCTGTGGAGCTACCTCCTCCAGTGAGCTGTTTAATTGTCCACCACCATTCACAACTGGATGTGACGGGACTGCAGAGCTTAAATCTGAACCGTTGGTTGTGGGATCACTTAGCTCTATCGCATGCTGTTTAATTTGTTTAGCATGCAAATAATCCTGTGTTGTAGCTTCACTAGGCTGACGCCTCATTTTTAGGTATGCCTCAGCTGCTCCCGGCATGCCCTCCTGCACTCTTCATTGACCAAAGTTGAGCCCCCAGCTTCATGGTAATGGTAAAGTGGGGGATATGCATTCCAAACTTTGTGGCCCTGGGAAAGAATTTAGTTGGAGCAGGTGTCCATGTAATAAATCCTGATCTAAAACAGTGAGAAAAGCTTGTAGGGTGGTAGATTTGGTGCCCGAAAGGGGCAAGAGAGAGAGAGATGCATCGAAACCCCAGCCCATATCATTGATAAAAATTAAGAGTGACAAAAAGAGATAGGGGAGGAAAGTAGAGGCTCAACATCAAGCTTTGTTGTGTCCAAGAAAATGTGGGTAATGAGTTTGAGACTCTCCAATATAAAGTATTATTCATGTTGTGATCAAACCTGAGCTTTAGATAGCAGCAAGGGAAGAATTTGGGACAAAAGTGTTTCTTAGAGGCAGCTTCAGCATTATAGATGTGAGAGTCCCATTTGAGGTAGGAGATAGTGAGGTTACGGAGGTCATTAAGTTGATTTGATTAAAGAAACATAAGCCTTCATTGAATAATTGAAAGAAATTAGATGTTGATACTCCATCAAGGAGCATGGTGAAATCCAGACCACGTGATTCAGCCACTGCATTGAGAAGGGACCTGGAGGATGTGTACAGTGGCCTTTGAGTGGAATAATCAGCAAAGGACTGGGTAGGTTTGGATAATCGGTAGAGAAAGTCATGACTGAAAGAACAGAATGGGAGAGAGGATAATGTTCAGTGGAATTAATTGAACAAGAACCAGAGAACAGTAGAGCAGCTTGAGATAGCGATGAATATAATTTCGTAATGGACCATATGGTAACTTGTTTAGAGTGCACTGGGTCAGATCTGAAGATGCCCATCACATTGACCAGAGGGTACCTCTAACATAAGCAGTAGAATTGCCAGTGAAGTAGCCGTACCATGAAAATGGAAATTACTGCTGCAGCAGACTATTATTCTAGCTTCAAGGCATGTTATTAGGTTAGAGTAGCAGAGCTTTGCTTTGGGGCATAGCCTGGCATGTTAACTGACTTGGGAATTCCTGATGCTGGGCGGCAAGAGGGAAAAAGTGTTCTCCTCTCAGTACTTGCACGCTCCCCTTTGACGGCTACAAATTCACTGCCCATCATTTAACTCCAATTGTCTTAACCATTTTAGAGCAGTGGTTTTTTTAAACATTTGGGTAACGACCCCTGCAAATATTGGTGTAATTCTGCAGACCTTTTGTCCCAATTCCCAAAGACAGTATTAGTAGCCCAAAGGTGAACAGAGCTGCCTTTGCACAAAAAGACTTGGTATTAGTGCTGGTAACAGAAACAATGTTTGACAAACAAAAGAATACAGAAAAGACATTAAATGTAAAATTCTCAAGACATGCTGGTTCAATTGGGTACAGTAGTGCTGTCAGTGGTGAGATGTGCTTACTTCACCTTGTTTGATAATCCTTGGTGCACTGACTGACTATGGTAGCAATTCAGAGTTAATTTTTTCAGTATTATCAGAAAAGCTCATAATGATCATAATAGCCCGGCTTATATGTAACTGGCAGTCTGTGTGACCCATTGCCGCCATTATGGATTTTATCTCACACTCGAGGTTTTATTTTTATAGGCTGCTTTCTTCACAGCAGGATCGTCGACATGCACTGGAAACAATTTAATGCATATACAAAAATAAGTAATTTGCAATCCTAGCCATCAGCACAATGCATAGCATAATACACAACTTTAGCACGAAACACTGTTTGACACCATTTCAAATTGATTCCTAACATGGTTTCTGTTCTGCAGTGTTCTTGCACATTGAGATATTTAACTTAAGTAGGATTCTCTCCTCCTTGTTTCCAATGTAGTACTGAAATAAAGAATTAATTTAAGAAAACTTAACAAAAGGAATTGTTTTAAAAATATTGACCAAATCATTTAATCAATTTGTAGCCCAGTGGTGATTTGAGCTATGTCTCCATACAGTGAAGTACAGTGGTATGGAGTTTACAGATTCAGAGCAATTCACTTATTCAAAAAAAAGGCAATGATTTTAACACCAAATGTATGCTGAAAGCAGTGATTGTTTATTAGGTCCAATCTCACATGACTTGATCTTCTCTTGAGCCAAAGGTCAATGTGGGTGTGCTGATTTGTACTGTCAGCCAGGGCAAGTGGTTTCCCAAGCGCCTGAACAAAGGGGTTGGCGGTGCCATTTGTCCTGGACTGCTGAATGGCAACATTGGCAAATTTCACCCCCCACCCCCTCAATCAAATTGGTAGATCATATGAAATTACCTTCTGAAGTGCCGTTTGAAAATCTGATTTAGATGAGTTAACATTGCATTTTGTCTTATGCCTATTGTGTGCTTTAATGAATAAGGATGAATTATTACATTTTATAATCTTTATTACATTTTAAAGATTATAAATTATGCAGAAAGTAGAAATATTTAGTGTGATGTTGCCATTCTATGATAGAATCATTGCGTGGGTGATACAATAAGCTTCTCAGGTAGCCTTTCGGGAAGGCTGCTTAAGTCCGTGCTTCAGAATTGTCTTTTGGGCTGATTTGGGCAGTAGCGGGTCATGCTTAAAGGTCGAATAAAAACAAAAAATGTAAGTAAAGCTGTATTTTAATTATACACATTTATGGCTATTTCATGAATTCTTTTTATGGACACTTGGTCATTTTAGATTGATTTGTAATGAGTCATCCTGTTGTAAAATGGACTTTTAATTCTTGCAGGATTTTAAGAACAATTGCATTTTTATTTTTAAAATTATATTTTTTGAACTTTGATTGTCTATCTGTATTTTTTGTTGTTGATGACTAAAGTTGGACTCTGTTTCTTTCATCAGGACAGCTATGGTTGCAGTCTTACGTCAGTGTCTGCACCTAACCTGTTCAGTACAGGGGTATGAAATTACTACATTTCCTTCCAGTCAAATTTGAAACCATGCATGACACTATGTTGACCTGTGCTTGTCTTTCACCTGTACATCTCTTTATTTGAGCATGCTGAGCACAATTCATATTACTGTACTGACATTAGAACATTAAAACACCCATTTGATTGCAGTAAGGGAATGCATTTGAACTCTCACTCGTCTTTAATCCCTAAAGCACATTTACCCAGTCATTTAAGTGCTTTGCATTCATAGCAGAATAGTAGATCAAATATTCCAATGAGACCTTTTTTAAAAATGTTCGTCATTTACCTCAAGCTGGTCATTATAATTTTGCCAATGTTTAGAAAGTAATTACATTTAACTTAAAGGTAGATTTTTACATGACTATTACAAACTGAATTGGGACAGCCCAAACTCATTTTCATTTACTGGGCTTATTTGGTGTATTGGTACAAATACGCTATAGGAAGTGTTATATTTAAATTGGTGCACTTTGGATGTTCCAGTATCTTTCTTGTGTGACGCTTTTGATTCAGAAACAGCTCAAGCTTGGAAGAGTTAATTCAATAAGCTAATTGGAGTACTAGATTTTTTTCCTTCAATTTAGCATGAAAATATCTTCATGTACCATCAGAATTTGCTAATAACCTAGTGGCAGTGCAGTGTAGGATTCTGTCTGCCATTAAACAGAATAAGGAGACTTTCATCACATCAGTTTATGTTGGATATGAACCCAGGTTCCAGAAATGAAAACCCACTGTCTAACCTCCTGTGTTGCTCAGTAACCGCAAGCTGCTGTCAATTGTAGCTCCTTAAACTGTATAAGTACAGTAATAATGAATTTTTCCCCTGCTGATGGGAAGAGAGCAGTTCACTTTCCCACTTGCTACTTTATCTTGAAACCACACTTGTTAATTTAATTTATCAAGTGCAGTTGAATGAGCTTTTCCTGGATGTTGGAGATAATATTTCAGCTTGACTACATTACTCCTAAGTAAGATCTACACAAGGGCTTGCATGTGCTGTCATTCTGTGTAATTGTACTACATCTTAAATTTAATTTACAAAAAAAATCTCATTCTCAAAAAATAATCCCCAGTAGTGCTAATTAGTGAAGTTAAATGCCCTATCCCATCACATTTTATGGCAGATCATTCAACATAGTTGTTAACGTGCACAGTGGCTCAGGATGAGCCATTTTGACATTTAAGGCTTTTTTTTGTTGAACAGAAATTTGAGATGAGTTCTTGGTGTTTAACGACAAATCTTGTTTTCTAATTCCAATTCTTTAGCTTGGGATTAATGACCTTTGGCCTATCAGTCAAGTTTAGGTCTCATTCTACTGAGCATTAATACATATTAGCAGCTTCTAATTCGAGGTCATCAGCTTTATTTTGTCTTGCTTGAAAATTATTCCAGATTCAGAATGTTGAAGAATATTATAAATGTATTTATATTAGAAAGGTATTTTAAATTATAAATCCATACTTAAAATAGAATACACCAGGCACAGAAGGTTCCAGGAGCATCCGTGTATATTTTTGCTGATGTGTTTATTATGTAAATACAATATTGTTTAGGCTATATTATTGGAATTTCTCAGCTAAGGTTAGAGGAAAGCACGATACCTAGTAATTCTTGAGCTGAAATTCCATTGGAAAGATTTCTGGCATACACCTGGTTTAGCCATCCACCACCAGAAATTGCTAGACCAAACGTTAGTTCAGGGTCATCCTGGAAATTAAATATAGCTCCCACCACCGCATCTTCCCCACCCCCCACAAGCTTCTTCACTCCACAACCACAACTGTCTTTTTTTAAATCCCTTTTCCACGCTCACTTCCAACATTAGGTGCTCAAGGACTTACTTGTCATTGATTAAATTCCCTGCCCCTTCCCCTCTTCCCCATGCCCAGAAAACCAGGGCTAAGCTAAGATTCCCCTTGTCCTAGCCTTGAAACTGCATAATCTTCTCTTCTCTCCCATCTCCATTCATGCCCTCGCCTTGTACAGGCTCTCATGCCCCCATTCCCATTAATTTTCCAACTGTTGGCTTTACCTTTCTAGCAGGTATTATAAATGCTTCTCTGCTTTTGGGTACTGTTCTTTTCCCTTTCGAAAATATCATATTCACACACTCCTCAAAACCATCAATTTCTCTCTCCTTGCAAACCACTGCCCCATCTAAAACCTCCCTTCCCTCCCAAACCCTTGAATGCTTTGTCGCCTTCCATCTTTCATGCTGCCCCCATGTTTGAGTATCTTCCATGAGGTTTTCATCCATACCTCAGCATTGAAGAAGCCAGATTCAGTCACAAATAACAGCTTCTGACAGTGACAGTGTACTGTATCCCTTCTTGACCTTTCTGTAGCCTTTGTCATGTTCAATCACCCTCTCCTCCTTCAGTGCCTTTCCTCTGTTGGCCAGCTCTTTGGGACTGCCTTTCCATGTGTCATGACCATGGATCATAGCCCTGAATTACTTACGGACATATTGAACGTTTAAGTAAGATGTGTTTTTTTTAAAATAAGGACATACAAGCAAAAGCTGGCTGAGACTGTAAAGTAACCACTTTCTGGAAAATTCCTGTGTGGATTACACTTGACCAACTAGTCCAGAGAACAGAATGTCACATCTAAAAAGGTGTCAAGGCCTACTTCAGACAAAGACACTTCAAAGGAAAAGATGTAATGCAAAAACTGAACGTAATCTCCTGTGGTTGGGGAGATAATGAAGGCTGATTACCATCTCAGCAGGAACCATTTCCTGGGAGTTATAACCTGAGATTCTGGACATGATGCAAGTTGAAAAGGAAGCAGATCTAGGCAAAAGACATGTTTTTTTTCCCTTCCAGCAATACACAAGAAAAGGGGTTAAATAGCAAACTGCAACCTTAGTTGTATGTGCTGGTTTTGGTGTTCCAGGCCTGGTGTGCGAGGGTGTGCTGTGAAGGTCACAGCTGAAGAGCATCAACCAGGCATCCCTGCACTTGCTGGTAAAAAAAATTCTCTGCCTGATTGCTGGAAGCAAGTCACAAACCACAGTCAAAAAAAGAAACAGGACAACTCCTTTCAACTAACCTGCAGAACCAAGAATATCCAACTGCCCAAAGTCAGCTGTTCCGGAATCATCCAATTTAATGGCTGCAACATTTCATCATCTACTCCTCATGGACCAGCCAAAGACTGATTCGTATATCTTTTTAACTTTTATTTCTGGACTCACTTCTCATTTCTAATCTGTGTTTTTATTTTTTTTTCTCATGTTTTAGTAACTAATAAACTCACTCTTTCTTTAACTCAAGAAAGCCTGGTTAATTTGGCTCCTTTTAAAAACAAATACATTTGGACTGGGAAAAGGTATGCACAAGGGAAGGGATCCTTTTTGAATTAACCTTGTTGTGACCAACCAAGGGAGTTAAATAAAGAAGGGGAGCCTGTTTGCTTCACCCCTCACCTGAGAGTATAACAATTTTGGGTATCTTGCCTGGGATCATAAATTGGGGGAACCTCTCCTGGGGACTGGTTGTAACACTTGGTTCCACTCTTAGCTATCCATTTGTAGCCAGAACATCTCTTGCAATGGCTTCTCTCACCCTTGCACTGTTACCTCTGGAACTAAGGACCTATCTTTAGTTCTGCCTTTGACCAAGCTTTTAGTCACCCCCTCCTAATATCCCCTCCTTTGACTCGGTGTCTATTTTTGACTGGTTGCCCTTTTGTGAAGCATCATGGAACTTTGTTCTACATTAAAGTGTTTTATCAATGTATGTTGTTGCTTTGTGTCATCTCTGCAGACCGATTTTAGGATCTTCAACATTTTGCCATGCATTGTTTCTGAATTTACAGGCAAATAAAGGCTGGTCACAATTTCCTAGATGTTAGCTTATGCTATGCTGAATGATATACCAATTTCCTTGATGTTCAGGATGATTCTATTACGTAGGAAATTCCAGTATTGGTCTGAGCAATTAAACTTTTAGTCTAGACATGCCATCTCACTGCTACTGAAATTGTGCCATTATGTAAAAATATGGCCTTAATTTCAGCTATCTTTGCAGTCATTCCTTTAGAGATGTTTTAGTATTAATTCGAATGTTTCAAATGGATAATAGACCACAGATGTCCATTGAAATACTGCAGTTTCAGTACCCCAGCTATCCAATTGTCACATTTAGTAGTTTCTCTCTCCTGAATGGTCTTTTGACCTATATTTAATAGGCTTTATATTAGGGAATATAAAAAAAAGTGTAATTTTAAAAGCTATGATGTTTTCCATTGAATGAAAATGAATAGTAATCACCAGCTGTTGGACGAACTGACTGGCACCGTACGCTATAATGTGACTCAGTTATTGTGCCATTGTTCAAAATGCTGTTCGTCACATCAAAATCATGCTGGTATTTCTGTTTTTGATTAGTTCCTAAATGGCATTATCATTTTAACTATTCATCTACAATAGCCAGTAGGCTTTTTTTGAGGTACGTCTGAATATAGAGACAATGTTATTCCTGCATTTTTCTATCAGCCAGCTTGACCGTTAGTTCTCTGAAGAGTTTAAATGTTTATAATATTAACTGTTTAATACCAATTAATATTTATAATCTGTGTATATCTAATTTATAATTTATTTTGGTATATCTTGTAAAACAAACCAGAAAAACTTGCTCCTAGATGCTACATTGGGTGATTCAAGTTGTTCATTTTAAAATTTCTCTGATCAGACCTCTTAATTGTGTAATCACACCAAACAGTGCTAGTGAGCTTTTTGTGATATATTCTAAATTGTTGCACTGGCTGCATTTCTTCAGTTTGATTTCAGATTTCCAAAGTGATCAGGAAAACAGTAGATGCATATTAAGAGTGGAAAGCTCAGGTGTTATGACACAGCAGTTAGCAAAGGCTGAGTTGTTTAAATCCCAGGGAAATTTAAACAACTGTCATAACCTATATTTTCAGTTGGTATGTTTGAGATGCAGCTCTGAATTCCGTAATAAGACCACCAAGCCTCGAGAGGTTTGTTTTATATGAAACTAAATTAAACATTTATTAATTTAACAGCTAATTAAACACACACACGTCTACAAATTACTACCATAAAAACTTCTAAACAAATTCCCAAATTAATCACTCCCAGGTAAATCTTTATCAAGGCAACAATAACCCATAGAATTTAAACAGACACTAGGCAAAGCACATTTGATCTTACGAATTTAAAATGAGGTCCCTTGCAATTTGGTTCCTTTGCAGACAGTTGTAGGGTTTCAGGCTGGTTATATGTTAAATGCCTCTGACCTGCACACACACAACTCCTTTCGGTTTATACATAACTTCCCCTATGAATGTAAATTTTCCATTGTTTTACTCATTCTTTTTTTAATTTTACATCTCAAGAATCCTTTCATTCCAATTTTATTAGTAATATAAACACATTGCTTGGTGTCTCCCAGCTAGGTGCAAGATTTTACCCATTTTTTTGAATGATTTATTCAACAAATGCAAATTGCACTTTACCTCCTTACATTTATCTAATTAACATCTCAAAACTACAATGCATCAAAGCACTCGGACTAGCTGGCTTTAATCCAATTAAGCCGCACACAGACGCACACGTACACACAGACCCTACTACATTTCCAATTTAAAAATAATTTCCAATAACATTATACACATTAATATCTCTTCATAACTCAGAGAAGTACTGTTATTATTCAGGCTTAGAGGGAAATTTTAATGAAAAATCCTGAATAAAAAACACTAAAAATTGTTAAAGTAATATTTTCTATAGAAAACCATTCTTTATAGACACTTCTTGACCTTCAGTATAAAAGTCACAATCTAACAAGGTAAATGGTAAAGAGTTGAAACCTCATGTTACTAAGGGTTGCAATCTCAATAAGGGGTGGTCCCATTTAATTAGGACTGAAATGAGAAATTTCTTCACTCAAAGGGTTGCGAATCTTTGGAATTTTCTATCCCAGAAGGCTGTGGGTGCACAGGTATTCAATATATTCATGACAGAGCTTTGATAAAGGATATGAGGAAAGTGCAGTAAGGTGCGGTTGAGGTAGATAGTTATTGTTGTGTTGAATGGTGAAGCAGGCTCAAGAGGCTGATGCCCTACCTCTCCTGTAACTTATTACAATGCAGCATTACAATGATGTGAAAGTGGTTTGCTACTGTGTCATTAAAAAGTTTTAATATTTAGTGATTGTTAGCACCTTAACATTACTTCTGTGCTATCAAATGAAAAGCATTATTGGGGAGAGTTGAAAAATCTACTGATTTACTCTAGCTCAAATGAAACAAAAATAGTTGTTCCAATTGCTACAGCCACTACCGTATCTCAACTAGGCATGGCAAATATTGGAATCTGCACAAATTAGTATCACTCTTTGCAGAGATAAAGAAAGTAGGCTTATAATTGCAACTGTCTTGGGCCAGCATAATGTGCTTGATTGACTACTGTCAGAACAAATATCTTAAAATATTAATCCTTTTTAGTCATCCATGGCAATTCTTTGTGGCAAGTAGTTCTCTTCCCCCTTAAGGGTATAAACTGGTTCTATATCACAAATTATTTTTTGAACACCTAGAATTGATCATCTGTCATTTTGCCCATTAACAGATTTGTTCACTTTACTTTGGGCAGTCTGTCTCATCACATTGAAGTCAGCCTTGTCTAAATCTAAAATCTTGGTTTTGCATTTCTCTCTTTCAAAGAATACATTGAACTTGAACATGTTATGATCACTATTGATAAATGTTCATGTAATGGTAGGTTGTTCAATAAACCTGGCTCATTATTCATTGCTAAATTAAATCTACAGATTTATGGCTTGTTCCCTTGTTCATTCTAGGATATATTGTTGCAGAAAACTAACCAGAACACACAAGAAATTCAATATCTTTCTGACATGCGCTAGTCTGCTTTTCCCAGTCTATATGCAAGTTAAAATCCCCCATTAAACCCATTCTGCCTTTGTTCTATGCTTATCTAATCTCTGCATTTCTACACTCTACCATTTCACAGCAGCTACTGGGAGTCTGTACATAATTCCCACTATGGTCTTAAATGCTTTTCTATTTCTGTTTCTTAATTCTATCTGTAAAGTTTGCTTCCTATTTATTTCTGAAGATTTATAGGTAAGATGGAAATGACCAAATAGTATAACAAAGCAGTGCGTCACAGCAAAAATTAGGAGGAAACATGTCATAGTATGTCAGTGATATCACAAAACATGCAAGTACTGGTACTAGGGCAAAAGTCACCACCAATTAACATGGCGCAAAGAGATATCCTCAGATTCATTTGATGTAGAAGAGAACTAATTCTGACAACTCCCGAGTATACTTACAATGTAGCTCAGTACATCTTTTAACCGTGGAGGCTAGCTCATCCTGTTTAAAAGAAGCACTAACCCAAAGTAAATGTTTTTTAAAAACCCTTAAAAGTTGCACCCCAAAGGGAAGAGACAGCCTGCATGCCAAGGAAGAAAGATCAAACAGAACCTCAAAAGCACTATATTGCAACCTGATCACAGAAATCTCCCAACTGACTGCCCAGATCTCCATCACAAAAGCATAGAAATCCAAAGATATTTTTCATGATTCAAAATGTGTCAAATATCAGTTGTTTTGCATTGATTATCTATTTTCTGCGTTAATTATGAGGAAGTACTAAACATGGAGTTGAGTTTTTTTCTCCTACTTTAGTAATAAACCTGGTCTTGACTTGCAGTGCAGACTTGCTGTGAGAGTAGTCTGCATTCCGGGCAGGCACTAGGCTCTAACTTTGCTCAAATGCTAGATATGGAATCAAATAAACCCACATTCCTATCAAGACCATAAGAATCGGTTAATGGTTACAGCTGTTTGATGTGGCTTGGAATTTGATTATTTTAAACAAATGCAGCAATGTAACTTTCACTTTGTTTGAATATTCTTTGTAAGCCTTTCCTATATTATTCCTCTCATTTTAAAAGAAAAAGTGAATCTATCTTGACTCTACAAAATGTCTATCCAATGTAGTTCTCTACCAATCTCCACCATTCTGTTCTCCCCAGGGAAATGCTTATGCTTTTTGTCATTATGTGTATGCTTGCATGTTTTCCCCCATTGAACCTGCTTATGTTTCCACTTTTCCCATTTTTCTTGTTGATTTATTTTGCTAAAATTCACATTGGGAAGTTGAATATTAGTAATAACCTGTTGAAGGAATGTCCAAAAACAAAACGAAAAACCCAAGTTATTTCCTATATTCTGTGTTCTGTAGGCAGTTTTCTTTAAAATATAGCTTCAAGCTTAAGGGTTGAAAAATAAATCGTCAATCTGAAAAAACACTGCCTTATTCTCATATATATCCAATTAGAGTCTATGCTGGATTGGAAAATTTGTACTTGATTCACATTGTTACCTAATTTAGCCAACATAAATAACACAACATAATGTAAGTGCTTAAAAAAATACTTAATTCAAGGTTGCTTAATTCTAATTTAACAGGATTGGCCTTGGTATATATTTGCAGGTTAACAGAAAATTGAAGAAGAGCAAAATATTTTATGAAGCATGTTAAACAGATCACATTACTTTCTGTTTTTGAATTATCGCCCAAAAAAACTAACACAATGAGTTATCTGCTGAAATGTCCCAAAGAGAGCACCATTAAACTTACCATGCTCTTGTGACGATTCAAAACACAATTGTGCTACAATCAGTGGAATTAAGGCTGACTCAGAGTTGTGCTGCTGAACAAAGAACATATATGCCATAATTATTGTAGAAAATTTGGGGCAGGGGGTGGTGCTTCTTGAATTGGATATTTTTCCACTTTCAAATGAATTTATTTTAATGAATGCACCTTGACTATTCATTTTCAGGATACGTTTTATCAGGAAAAAATAACGATATGTCCTGTTATTGAAAGAATGGTACCTTAAGACAAAACCACAGAAGTGATTACAACTTTTGACTGTGATTGTCAGAAATTACTGGTCAAACTTTTGGTCAATTTTTCCAAGTCCATGGTTGTTTTTGTTTCCTTTGATTTTAAAGGGGGGGAGCTAAGCTCTTTGATCAATTTGTATTAAATTGTTAAAGGTATGTTTGTAATGTGTTGATTTCTTCTTTCTGCTGAAAATAGGAATATGAAGCCCGAATGGGCCGAATGACCAAAACTCCACTCCAATCTGCACGGCGGCGAAATCTTGAATTTGAGCCACTGTCTACTACAGCACTTATCCTAGAGGATCGGCCAGCGTAAGTAAAGTTTGGTATACAGCCTGCAAAAATGATTGGTGCAATTAATTCACGTTTAGGCTTGTATTCCATGAATGTTGCCATATAAACTATGCTAAGGCTCTGCATTTTAGTATATAATCCTGTTACCACTGTATCTACTTTTACAAGACTTTTTCTGGGAGAGGATATCAATTCTTGCAAATCTTAAACTTGACATTACTGTGAAAATGTGGCTGTGTTTGTAGCATTCAAGCCAGATTCTATTCAATAGTTATATATAAAGAACCAATTTCATTCATTAGTTGGTTCATGGAACACACACCATTTTAATGTCTATCCCTTTTGGGTTTCGTTTCTTTTTTACGCATACTGCTCACCTTATACAACAAGTAAGCAGAACCTCATTCCGAGCAGCCTTGCTATGATTTTAGCTAGGAACATCCTTACAACTCTGCACAATCTTAAAACTTTGAAGACTTTCCATCTTCCTCCGCTCCAGCTATTCCGAGGTAAAAGTTTCAATTACCATCCCTTGACTGTGGATCCCTCAGTTCCTTGGTTCAGGTTACTTTTCCAATACTTCCAAGCTAGCCTGATGGCTTTCATTGCCACAAGGCTCTGTGGAGGGACCACTGTAGATTCTTCCACTAGGTTCAAACTAGGCAATCTTCCAACTTCTGTTCCCTCACAAAATTCAAACTGAGATTAAGCCTTACTCGCATTCCACTAGGCAAACAATGAACTTAGTTTTTTTTACTCGACTTACAGTGCAGGTCTATTTAACTGTCATTTACCTTGACTATCTTCTCTGTGAGCTGCAAACTGCACACACCAGTTCCAAGCTGCAGCTACTACTTGATGGCTTTGTGTCCATTTATATGGCCATAACTAGTTTCAGTCTGCCCACAAGTTTTGGTTTCCAAAGCTCAGGTTTAGTTTTAGTTTCTTAAGTGACTGGGAGGGTGAGTTTCCTTACTATGTTTCCCTTTTCTGTTTCCATTTTCAGTTAGGTCATGCATTGTTTAAGTTTCTCCACTTGTTTTATAGCTCTATCTCTCCTACTCTTACCTTTTAAGTGTAATAATCTTCCAGCTTGTATATGTTGTATTGATCTCATTTTCTACAGTTATACTAAAAGGTATATTCTAAAACACACAAACCATGAGCTAGATATTTGGAACAACATCATGTCAAATGGTATGAGTAATTATAACAGACAAACTATTTGCATAAATAATCTGAGTACAGTTCCACTGTACAAACGTGCCTTGGTAATTGGCCCAATTAATATGGAAATTTAGCCCTGTCCTGGTTGTATTTATTTTAAAGGACTTCCTCAAGATGAAAGTTGTGCTGGATTTTAAAACCACAGGATGGAAGCAGTTTGCTTTAATTTCTGTACTTTTTGATTAAGCTAATTTAAAGTAAAGTTTCTTTTATAACAGCCTGTTTAAAATGCTAGTGTTGTAAAGTACCAATAGTCTACCAATGCATTAATGACTTTATAGATTGAACCATTGTATTATAAAAGTATCCGTCAACAATCTCTAGTGGCCAGCTCCTATAATACTGAATTTTGATCTTGGAAAACTGATGGATATGTAACAAGACAGTACAGCTTTGTTACTTTATCTGTTTAACCAAACTTGATGCCTTCAGAGAAACAAGCGTTTTGAGCTCCATGGGCTCATGTTGACCAAGTCAGAAGGAAGAAGCTCCTTAACACAATACAATCTTTCATTATTTCCATGGTACAGGACTTGACAGAATTGAAAATATGTTGCAGTTGTGTAAACTTTAAATGAAGGAAGTCTAAAACTTAGAAGGGTAAATTATCCAAATGTGGACTGTTTCTACATTGTACAGTATAATACTTCATACCTTTGCTTTTGTAAATTGTGAATAAAGTTGAATATTTTAGTCCACACAAAGTGGGCCCAGACTCCACCTTCCAGACTGACAGACCAACAGCTTTGCTGTTAAATAGGGTCACTGGTAACCCTGAGTTATGCAACCAAAGATGCAGACTATTCAACCACAAAGGTTGTGGTTGCTTACAACTATTGAAATAGAAATACTTCTTAAAAACCCCAACAGTACAGGCAAGTTTAACTTGTATATGAAAAAAAGTATCAACCTGATGTGGGAAATGAAGGGTTAATATGATTACTATGAGTTACACTCATGAAGCAGTTTCACTGTATTTTTCCATAACCTTAGCTTATACACTTGGCCTGCCTTTTCAAGATGTGTTTTGCTAGAGATGAAGTCACTGTAGCCAATAAGCCTGAGCTGTTTTCTACGTTTCATGCTGTCGCACTAGCATGCTTACCTGTGAGACTATGATCGGATATGTTTACCTGTGATACATGGACGGCCACGAGCAGACAAAGCACGTTCAGGCATGTGGCCAGCTGAAGTTGTATTGTGTATAAATGTATGTTACTGTAACTGCTCATTGAGAGATTCAGCAGCTTGAATCTTCCCTGCATGCTTGTAATAAAGCGTCTGACTTTAACCATCTCTGGAATCTGAGTGGCATTTGTGCCACAACAGAACCTATGCATCCACTTCGTGGGAACAATAATAAAATGACATGCTTTACTAATAATTGTCTTGAGGGCTTATTAGATAATGCCATCAGCCAATAAAACTTGGCTTCTTTTGCTTTTTGGTGCCCCCATGGTCTTTTGGCCAAAGGAAGAAGATGCTTCCCAGTTGAATTGGCCTGGAGATTTTCATCGGCATTCACCAGATAGAGAAAAAAAAGTCATGTTTGACTCTCAGTTTATGAATTAGCAATCTCTTACTTAAGTCATCCATGGGCCTTTCAAAAAACGTATGAAAATGGAATTAAAAAAAACACACTTCCAAGGGTGTATGTTTTTTCATATTTTCATTTATTACCACAATCATTTATGGGCCTGAATTTTGCAGTCAATGATGCAGCAAGGGTGCTCATCACTGACTTTGTTGAGAGCTGTCCACAAAGATCTAGTGATCTGTATTGTGTAGGTTTCCCTAACCCCATTGGTATTAAATTGGCAACCCCATTAAATTTGGTACCAAGACAAGGGGATACCTTCGTGTACAACAGCAGTGATGTCAGCAAGCAAGTAAGCAGCCAATCGCATTGAATATTCTCTCACAGGAAACCACAAAGTTAAGAGCACTTAATCTCCTTCACTTTTGATTTACATTTTCAGATAGTGAAATAAATAATTCATTAGATTAAGATAGAAGTTTCAATAAACTTTTGAAAAAAGAAACTTTTAAACAAATATATTTGACCATTATGGAAAAAATTGACACACTACAAATGTAAAATTAGATTTTCAGGACCAGTGAGGATGTTTAGCAGTAATTAGGAAGTTGGTAGGCTATTAAAAATTCAGTTGCACCTCATTCCATAAGATGTAACTTTTTCAAGGGATCTTGCAGCGAGACTAACAACGCAAGAGTGGAAGTTCTTATCAAATCAATTGGTTTCCATTGAATATATTCTGGGAGTGCCTCAACAGTGACCTTCTGAAGAAGCATAGAATCAATGGCTGCAAATTCTGGATTTCTGCATTATTCCGCACAAGTGTGGACTCCCGAAGCTGCAGTTAGTTTCAATGGAATAGTGATAGTTTCACTATCATTATCACCATGCAAGGTGCCCAGTAACTTTATTGCTTTAGCCATTGAATTTCTTCTTGAAATTTACAAAATCAAGATCATCTTGCATTACAAAATACATCCAGATTTAGCTTTATTGATGTATGTAAGTCCTTCTGAAGCCCAAAGCTGGTTGAAATTTGGGCCTGACTAAACCTGTGCAGTGAAGTTTATAGTCATAAGTCCTATTATATATAATGAATAGCCTGATAGTCACAGTTTCAGAGCCTTAGATTCTCAATTAATATTTACACTTTGTGTCTTCAAGGATGGGGAAATGACTGTTCAGCTTAAATGCACCCCTTCACAGGCTTGTGTGGGATTCATAATCTTAGGGGAATAAACAGTAATCATGGAATGCAGAAGTTCATTTGGCTCATCAAACTTACTTGATGGATTCAGAATTCAGACAATTCAGAAGAATTTTCTCCTGACCAATGAATTCTCCAGAATATTAATATTTATATTATTCAATCCTGTCAGTTTGCTTTATCCAGAAGACCAATCCCATGATCTTGGCAATGGAAAATCCATCACCCATTTGTGAATAACTTGAAGCAATCGCTATTCACTTTCAGTCACATTCCTAATATTCCAAATATTCAGTTGTTTTAATAAATTAATTGATGCAACGTTAACTATATTTCTACTTATCCCACACATACACATGTCAGTGAGGTAAGAATTATCTAGTCTCATATATCTTTGTTAAGCCTTTTTATTTTTATACTTGTCTCTCCTAGTCTTGCATTCACAATAAAAGCCAGGGAGCCCACTTGTGTATCTATTATCTATGCTTCTCATCATTTTTAATAACTATGTTCCCAATTAGTCATATTTCTTCCAAAGAAAGGCATTAAGAGTATTGTAATTTTCCCCTTAATTTGCAGCTATCCTTAAGCCATGAATTCACCCTCTCCTCTGAACCCTCTCCAGTGCATCCTTGTTTTGACAACAAGGAGCCCAAAATTGCACAGTATTCTACATGTGGCCTCTAAGATATTTGCAAGATTAAATATTAAATATTGAACTTCATTAACATCATTAACAGATTGATACAAGATGCTGAGGGTTAATAATCAACAATAATACCCAAATCATACTTTGCCTTTGCTAACAGACATATTTTGTGTTCAATTTTGGTGTGAATTATTTCACATTCAAAACTAAAATACCTTAACTTAAAATAATTTAATAAATCTACTTAACTGACCCAGATCTTAGCCCTTTCAAAGTAATGCAAGAAAAATAATTGCAGATAAAGTACATCTTAAAAATAAAACTCAGTGGATGGTGCAATTATACATTGGAATGCTAACTTTTCCTTGCTTGGTGCTTTAAAACCCCTTCTCCCCCACAGTGAGTGTTATTTGAGAAAGTGCGCAGACTTTCAATCTTTTAATGGGATGCACTACAAAAATAGTAGTTTTTACCAAATATCTGCATCACCTTTGTAGTGGACTTCATTAAAATATTTGGTGAGAATATACTACCTATTTCAAAACTCTTTAATTGGAAAAAAAAATGCCCATGTTCAAGTACCGAATTGAAGATGGTAAATTGAGGTACCGAGTGGTAGAACATATACATCACTTAGAAAAGTTGTGCTATGCATTTTTTTCTTTTTTTGCAGGCTAACAAATTAAGGCAGAGCAACTGTAAACAAAGAAACTTAGAGTGAACAGGTGCATTTATATGAATCTAGCTTACTTATATAGAAGATAATATAAAATTATCAGTTGTGGAATTTTAAGATATTTCTTAAGATGTTTCTGCTTGTGGAGAGTCCAAATTTATTGGTCAGAAGTATAGGATTGTCACCAATAAATCCAATTGTGACTTCAAGCGCAACTTCTTTATTCAAGTGGCAAGGATTTAGAATTTGCTACCACATTGGGTAGCTGAGGTAAATGATATTGATGCATTTAAGGGGGTGATAGGAACATGAGGGAATTGAAGGATATGTAGATGCCGTGAGATGAAGTAGGGTCGGAGGGTCCCATGGAGTACAGGCTCTAGCATACATCGTTTAGGTCAAATAACGTATCTCTGTGCTGTAACTCCACATAATGGAAGGAAAATTCACAGGAAATTTGGAATCCATCAATACGGACTTTCCCTACCTAAAAGCACTAATGCCAAACTGATGAGTTGTTACCAACTCTATTCTAAAACTCAGCCAGCAGGAACCTGGGTAATACCATTTGTGCCAATGTGCTGCCCAAGCAGTTCATGGCGCGCTGCCAGCTGCTGCCTGGTTGTGACTGACATGATGGATATAATACCTGATGAATAGAAAGGTCAGCTGAAGAATTCATGAATTAATTGGAGGCAAAGCTTCTTCCTAAAACCCATGACCCCACCTAGAAGGACAAAGGCTACAAGCATATGGGAACACTATTACCTCCTTCCCCTCCAAGTCAGGCACCGTCCTGACTTGGACATATATTTTCCTTTATGGTTGCCAGCTTAAATTCTTGGAGCTCTACCTAAGAGCATTGCGGGAGCATATTTACTGCATAGACTGAGTGGTTCAAGAAGGCCTGCCACTTGGGATGGGTAATAAGTACTGGCCTTGTCAGTGGCACCCTAATCCCAACAATGCATTTTTTTAAAAAACTGCCAGTGGCTGACTTCATTAACCAAGAAGCTGGAAAATGTCATTATCAAACCTGATCCAGTCTTGTTATCTATGTGTAGCCCAACGGTACCTTCTGCAAAGAACATTGAGCTTATCTCATGAACAGCAACAACTGGTTAAACAGTTACCAAAAAGTTGCAGAAATTTATGAAAGTGAATGAAACTGGTACAGTTCAAATATTTAAATCACCAACAAAATGTTGATGTGTTCATTTGTAGAGTATGTGCAGCCTGACTGATGAAATGTTGCTTACCCTAATGTGGGAAGTAGGGAATGAACCTGATAAGTGTATGATGAATATTTAAATTACTAATATTGTGCAGCCGTGTAGCTTTGAAATGTTGTGGAAATGAGTCCTATTCCAAATGTGCTTGAGTTTGAGACAGTAATTTAAAATCCAGCTCAATATTTTGCTGTTTATTTTCATTTTTCATCATACTTGTTATGCTGTATGTCACATTGCCAGGGCGGGAACAATATCCATGTACTTCAGGTACTGGACGAGCAACATAGAAGCCCTGTTCACGTGGGAGATACTGGAATCTATATAAAAATAGTTGTGAGAAGGATCTCCCACTCCTTGCCAGGTGCCATGACCAAGTATGTGGCCTGACTGGGAGATTTTTATTGTTTAGTCCCACAGCTCTATTATGAAGTAATATGTAAGCAAAATTATAATGTTTTGCAGCATTATCCAATTTTATGGAATTCTTAAGTGAATTTTGACAAGTACTTGACAAGTTTATTCTATCAGAATTGCTAAGACTCCATCTTTGAAATAAAATTTAAAATTCAAGGGAATGTGCTCATGTTTCAAGTACCTATCTAGGTTCATGCCCCAGGTGAGATAAGATGGTGTTTGAACGCATTGTGACACTGTTTGACTGACTATTTGGAATACAGTTTGAGCCCCTTCCCCAGCTATTATACTTAATGGTAACAAAAGCTTGCCTGTGACAAAGTGCATGCAGTATTTTAGAAATAGCTTGCCTCTCATAAAAGGTTCAATTGGTTTGGAAGAGGCACTGTCCCGGTAAATGCTTGTATAACTTATACTTCTAGCGTGTAGAGGAGCAGCAAGGTTTGGATATTGAGGCCAGTTTTATAATTTAAAAAAAGTCAGGTCGTGGGTAGATTTTGTATAGCATGGAGATGAAATTCTGAATGTATGTAGGTGATTTTGAAGGAGTTTCCGTTCTGTAATTGGAGGAAATTACTGTGTGTTTACATGTGGAGCGCTTCTCATCCTAGAATTTGACATTCAAATTTTTACTCCTGTGCTTACCAGAAACACACTTTTTTTTGCAGCCACCTACCTGCCAAGTCTGCGGAGGAGGCTCAACGGCACCGTCAAGAATATGATGAGATGGTGGCAGAGGCAAAGAAACGAGGTGCTGCTGTTGATTACTGGATTACTTTACTGAGCAAGATGTAATGAGATATGTGAAATAACCTGATTCATCCTCTACTACTAAATGCAAATATCACACAAGAATATTCTTAGGTTAATTTTGCAAATGACCATCATATCTGCATGGTTTGTTTTGTCATCTTAGATTTCTAATCAGCAAGCATTTGCAGCCAATAAAAAAGACTGAGTACATAATTGAGTTATCATAAAATTACATCAATAAGTGGTTAGCAGGTTGATGCCCTGGAGCTTAGCCATGAAGTTCAGAATTTACCAGACTTAATCCTTAGCCTATAGTGAATTAGCTCATCTCATTCAGAGTAACTGGTTTCAGTTTTCCTGGGTTTGGGCGAGAAAATTGAGCAGAGCTTTCCTCTTTTGGGGGTAACAAACTAATTAAACGGGTTGATACGGCATGTGATCAAAATAGACTTTGTGTAAGCACCAACTGAGAATTGCAGTGATCTTATGACTTTAAAGGAATAACTGTAGAGCACCAATAGTCAGTAATTTGGATGGGTAAAATGCAAATTCAGCTCTTGATCCAAGCCACATTATGCCTTGTGAAGACAACTGTCTGACCATGGTTAGGGGATGGTGACAGATAACGGAAATCAGAGGGAGGGTAACCTCATGTCTCCTCTTGCATGGTCAAGATGAAGGAACTGAGGGCATCCTGGCTAAGTTTGCAGATGATACAAAGATAGGTGGAGGGACCGGTAGTATTGAGGAGGCGGGGAGGCTGCAGAAGGATTTGGACAGGTTAGGAGAATGGGCAAAGAAGTGGCAGATGGAATACAACATGGGGAAGTGTGAGGTCATGCACTTTGGTAGGAAGAATAGAGGCATGGACTATTTTTAAATGGGGAGAGAATTCAGAAATCTGGAGTGCAAAGGGACTTGGGAGTCCTAGTCCAGGATTCTCTTAAGGTTAACTTGCAGGTTGAGTCGGTAGTTAGGAAGGCAAATGCAATGTTGGCATTTATTTCGAGAGGACTAGAATATAAAAGCAGGAATCTCATGCTGAGGCTTTATAAGGCTTTGGTCAGACCACATTTAGAATATTGTGAGCAATTTTGGGCCCCGTATCTCAGGAAGGATGTGCTGGCCCTGGAGAGGGTCCAGAGGAGGTTCACAAGAACGATCCCAGGAATGAAAGGCTTAACATATGAGGAACGTTTGAGGACTCTGGGTCTATACTCGATGGAGTTTAGAAGGATATGGGGGGATCTGATTGAAACTTACAGAATACTGAAAGGCCTGGATAAAGAGGACCTGGGGAAGATGTTTCCATTAGTAGGAGAGACTAGGACCCGAGGGCACAGCCTCAGAGTAAAGGAAAGACCTTTTAGAACAGAGATGAGGAGAAGCTTCTTTAGCCAGAGAGTGGTGAATCTATGGAATTCATTGCCACAGAAGGCTGTGGACGCCAGGTCATTGAGTGTATTTAAGACCGAGATAGATAGGTTCTTGATTGGTAAGGAGATCAAAGGTTACGGGGAGAAGGCGGGAGAATGGAGTTGAGAAACTTATCAGCCATGATTGAATGGCGGAGCAGACTCGATGGGCCAATTGGCCTAATTTCTGCTCCTATGTCTTATGGTCAAAGGTGGGATTGTCAGAGCTCTGAAAACAAATTGTTTGAACCCTCAAGGTTACAAATCTATCTAAATGTACTAGAAAAATTTGTCACTTATGAGCAGTAATTGGAGTGTTTTGGGAATTTTGATTTAATTCAGAGATAAAAGAAGCACAACGAAGAAAAAAAATTATGAAGGAGCGATTCAGACAGGAAGAAAGCATTTCTCATGCTATGATAATTTGGAACACTGATATTCTTCCCAACTGGGAGACCATGTAAGTAGGTTATTATTGAAAAGCAACTACAGCTCGAGTATCCTTTATCCGTAAATCCGAAAACTGAACACATCCAAAAACCGCACTTTTTTGAACTTTATCGACCTTTAGCATGGGAAGCCTAGTTGTTTGTCTGCACTCTTTGCCTTGTGATTTTTGTGCTGAACTTTCAAAAAGAAAGTTATTACAGGTACCCTGTATTTATTATTCAGTAATGCATCTTACTTTTCTCGCCATTTTATTTACTTTAGACTATAGGTAATTTAGGCTTAGGCTATTGTAATGTAAGTTTATACACGGCGTCCGAAAACTGAAATTATCTGAAAACCGAAATGGAGACAGCCCTGAGGGTTTCGGATAAAGGACGCTCAACCAGTACTTTATAATTGTGATAGTTGTGCATGTCTATAACACCTTTTTGTTTCTTGTACTTAGTCGAAATACGCGGAAGGTGCGTGAATTATGGTGGCAAGGTATTCCGCCAAGTGTTCGAGGAAAAGTATGGAGCTTGGCTGTTGGTAATGAACTGAATATTACTCATGGTATGTGCACTGCCTGAATCATTACATAAATTACTTTGTTAATGAAAAGGAAGAAAAAATGTTCTGCATCAAAAATGTTGTGGCAATTGCACTTTTCTGACACTTTTTGCTTATGTGAGCCTAGTGAGTTTGGCAGGCGATGGACTGAATGTGACAACAATGGTCTAACTGACTCTGACCTTGCTTTATTCCAGCAGGGATCACTGAAGTTAGACCAGGAAAAGGAACTCTTGCTGATTGTCTTCCTCAATAGTTTCAGGGATCTAAAATGAATTATAATATTCCTGCTGCCACCCCAACCGAGATCCTCAATGTCGGTGCAGATCAAGATTGAATCTGCAACCAGCTATATGGCTCAGAGTCCAAGGGAAGAGGTTATTAATTAATTGAGCTGCTTATAGTTAGTGATTACTGAATTAAATATCGGTGCTTTCATGGTTACTATCTTGTGCCAGCGTTGGATATGTTACAAAGTCCGCAGATAACTATGAATAAGATTTATTAAGGAAGTAAATGTAGTGTCAGTCACTTCTCAGTATTACAGAACATAGTTGTGCAGCATCAGAAATTATTACAACTACACTAGATTTAATTTTAGCCTGTTTATAAATAGCACTGGACAGTGTTTAAGAAATTAAGCTCTTTCAAATTGAACTAGACTCGGAAGTGATCTAACATTCCCTTCACAATATTCAGATCTTTTAACTGAAACGGCAAGCAGAAAAAAACATAAAATTGAAGCTTTTGTTCCCTCAAGTGACTAGCTCCCGATTTCAACTATACTACTGGGGCGATAGTAAATGGAGGGCCATGGCTTCCCCAAGGAACCTCTTCTGGGCCACAGTCACACACATCCTGTAGTGACGTTTTTAAAATAGTTTTGTTAGCTATCCATGATCAGGTTGATTCACTTGGAAAGGGAGAAATTAACGTTTTTTTTAAGTACCTTAATTGTTTATAGTGTCTTTCCATTTCATAGAGCTTTATGAAATCTTCCTGTCTAGAGCTAAGGAGCGCTGGAAAAACTTCAGTGAAATTGGATCAGAGAATGAGACTGAAGGTAAATTGACTTTTGAATTACCTCTCATGGAACAAATCATTAAACTGCCAATGCAGAAAAGCAAAGCGGTCCTCTTCACTCTGGCTGGTATTAAGTTCTTGAATGTTGTTGGAGCTGCACTCATCCAGGCAAGTGCATCCCACTCCTGATTTGTGCCTGGCTTTGGGGAGTCAGGTGGTGAGTTACAGGATTCCTAGCCTCTGACCTGCTCTTGTAGCCACAATATTTATATGGCTAGTCCAGTTTGGTTTCTAGTCAATGGTAAGACCCCCAGGGTGTTGATAATGGGGGATTCAGTGATGGCAATGCCATTGAATGTCAAGGGTCGATGGTTAGATTCTCCCTTGTTGGAGATGGTTATTGCCTGGCACTTGTGTGACACGACTGTTACATGCCACATGTCAGCCCAAGTCTGGATATTGTCAAGGTCTTGCTGCATTTGGACATGGACTGCTTCAGTATCTGAGGAGTCGTGAATGGTGCTCAAGCTTGTGCAATCATCAGCGAACATCCCCACTTCAGACCTTAGGATGCATTGAGGTCCTGGAACTGAGATGATTGACTTCCAACAGCCACAACCATCTCCCTTTGTGCTAGGCATGACTCCAACCAATGCATAGTTTTCCCCCAATTCCCACTGACTCCAGTTTTGCTCTGGCTCCTTAATGCCACACTCGGTCAAATGCTGCTTTGATGTCACAGACAGTCACTCTTGCCTCGCCCCTGGAGTTAAGCAGCATTATCCATGTTTGAACCAAGGCTGTAATGAGGTCAGGAGCTGAGTGGCCCTGGCAAAACTCAAACTGAGCATCATGAACAGGTTATTGCTAAGCAAGTGCTGCTTGAAAGCACTGTTGATGACCCCTTCCATCACTTAGAACACAAGAAATAGGAGCAGGAGTAGGCCGTCAAGTAGCCCTTCAAGCCTGCCCCGCCATTCACTAAGGTCATGGCTGATCTGCCCCAGGCCTTAACAACTCTTTCGTGCCAGCTCCTCATTGCCCTCAACTCACCAATATTTCAAAAATCTATTTACCTCCTCTTTAAATACTTTGTGATCTAGCATCCACAATTCTCTGGGGTATAGAATTCCAGACATTCACTAACCTCTGAGAGAAGAAATTCCTTCGCATCTCAGTTTTAAATGGGTGCCCCCTTATTCTGTAACTATGTCCCCTAGTTCGAGATTCCCCCACTAATGGAAACATCTTCTCAATATCTACCCTGCTAAGCCGCGTCAGAATTTTGTACATTTCAATAAGATCACCCCTCATTCTTCTAAACTCTAATGAATAAAGACCTAACCTGTTTAGCTGTTCCTGATAAGTGAACCCCTTCATCCCAGAAATCAACCTAGTGAATCTCTTTTGAACTGCCTCCAATGCCAGTATATCCTTTCTTAAATACAGCTACCAAACTGCACAGAGTACTCCATGTATGGCCTCACCAATACCCTGTACAGTTGTAACAAAGCTTCCCTATTATTAAACTCCAACCCCCTGGCAATGCATTCCATTTTGCCACCTTAATTATTTGCTGCACCTGCATGCTAACTTTTTGTGTTTCATGCACAAGAACACCAAGATCCCTCTGTGCTGCACTTTTTTGGAGAGTCTCTCCATTTAAATAATAGTCTGTTTTTTGATTCTTTCTGCCAAAGTGCATGACTTCACACTTTCCTACATTTAAACTCTATCTGCCGAGTTTTTGCCCACCAACTCAACCTATCTTTATCCCCTTGCAGATTCCTTATGTCCTCATCACAACATGCCCTCCCACCTATTTTTGTATCGTCAGCAAATCACACACTGCCCCCTCCTCCAAGTCATTAACATAGATATTTAGTAATTGAGGCCCTAGGACTGACCCTTGTGGCATTCCACTAGTTACGTCTTTCCAACCTGAAACACACCCATTAACCCCGACTCTGTCTTCTGTGTGTTAACCAATCCTCAATCCATGCTAATACATTACCCCCAATACTGTGAGCTCCTATTTTGTGTAATAACCTTTTATGTGGCACCTTATCAAATGCCTTCTGGAAATCCAAATACACTACATCTACCAGTTCCCCTTTATCAACTTTGCTTGTTATATCCAAAAAGAACTCTAGCAAATTTGTCAAAGATGATTTCTCTTGCACAAAACCATGTTGACTCTGTTTGACTGCAATAAGCTTTTTTAAATGTCTTGCTATTTCTTCCTTAATAATGGACTCCAGCATTTTCCTGATTACAGGTGTTGGGCTGACCGGTTTATAGTTTCCTATCTTTTGTCTCCCTCCCTTCTTGAACAGGGGCGTCGCATTAGCGGTTTTCCAATCCATTGGGACCCTCCCAGAATCCAGAGAGTTCTGGAATATTTCCACCAATGCCTCCGCTATCTCTGCAGCCACTTCTTTTAAAACCCTTGGATGCAGGACAACAGGTCCTGGTGACTTGTCTGAATCTGGTCCCATTAGTTTGTCAAATACTTTGCCTCTTGTGATAGAGAGGGAACAAGATCTTTCCTCCCATTAGCTCCTTGCTTATCTGATATCTTTGGGGTGTTTATAGTGTCCTCTGATGCAAAATATTGGTTTAAATTATCTGCCATTTCCCTGATCCCTGTTATCAATTCTCATTTTAGCCACTCTCTTTTTATATACCCATAGCTCTTGCTGTTTGTCTTTATATTTCTTGCCAATTTACTTCCTTAATCAATTTTCCCCCTCTTTATTCGCTTTTTAGTCATCTGCTGCTAGTTCCTAAAAAAATTCCCAATCCTCTGGCCTACCACTAGTTTTCACCACTTTGTATGCCTTAGTTTTTGATTGGAGACTCTCCTTGACCACTTTTGTTAACCACGGGTGGTTCATCCTTCTCATCAAGTCCTTTTTGACTGGGATAAATTTTTGCTGAGTGTTATGAAATATCTGCTTAAATGTCTGCCACTGCTCATCCACTGACCTTCCCCTTAGTTTAATTTCCCAGCCTGCTTTAGGCAACTCTTTCTTCATACCTCTGTAATTGACCTTATTTAAGTTGAGGACGCTGGTTTGAGACCTGAGTTGCTCGCCCTCAAATTGAATTTGAAATTCTACCATGTTGTGATCACTACCCCCTAGAGGATCCTTAAGTATGATATCTCTTACTAATCCCGCCTCATTGCACATTACTAGGTCTAAAATAGCCTGTTCCCAGGAAGGTTCTGCAACGTATTACTCTAAGAAACAAAACCTGATACACTCTACAAATTCATCTTCCATGTTACCCCTGCCAATCTGATTTATCCAGTCAATATGCAGATTAAGATCACCCATGACAATTGTAGCGTCCTACTTACACGCCTCCATCATTTCCCCATTTATACTTTGTCCTACAGTAAGGCAACTCTACAGGGGCCCACCGGTGACTTCTTCCCCTTGCTATTCCTTATTCCCACCCAAACTAATTCCACATAACAATCTATTGCACCTATATATCATTACTCACCACCACACTGATGCCTCCCTTTATTAACAAAGCTACCCCACCTTTTCCTTTTAGCCTATTTTTCCAGAATATCGAATACTGAGTTCCCAGTCTTGGTCACCCTGCAATCACGTATCTGTAATGGATATCAAGTCATATTCATTTATTTCTATTTGTGCCGTCAACTCATCTATCTTGTTACAAATGCTGTGTGCATTGAGATGAAGAGCCTTAAGCTTTGACTTTTTACCATTATTACTCATTCTGGCTCGAATTTCTGCTGCACTCTTCTGCTTATATTTTCTGCCCCTTCCTGTCACACTTTGATTATTGTTCACCTCTTCACTACACCACACCTCTGTTCTTTCGTTTCTTTTTGATTTTTTAAACTTCCCTTCAATTGAACCCTCCCGTCCATTAATTAGTTTAAAGCCCTATCTACAATCCTAGTTATATGATTCACCAGGACACTGGTCCCAGCATGGTTCAAATGAAGCCTGTCCCAACAGAACAGCTCTCTCCTTCCCCAGTACTGGTGCCAGTGCCCCATGAATCAGAACCCATTTATCCCACACCAATCTTTCAGCCACACATTTACCTCTTTAATCTTATTTACCCTACGCCAATTTGCACATGACTCAGGTAGTAATCCAGAGATTATTACCTTTGTGGTTTTGCTTTTTAATTTAGTCCTGAGCTGCTCATAGTCCCTCAGCATAACCTAGTCCTACCTATGTTGTTGGTACCTACGTGGACCATGACAACTGGATCCTTCCCCTCCCACTCCAAGTTCCTCTCCAGCCCAGAAGAGATGTCGTTAACCTTGGCACCAGGTAGGCAACACAGCCTTTGGGACTGCCTGCCTTTGCTGCAGAGAACAGTATCTATTCCCCTAACTATGCAACCCCTTATTACTACTACATTTCTCTTTTCTCCCCCCACTTGAATGGTGCTCTGTGCCATGGTGCTGTGGTCAGTTTGCTCATCCTCCCTGCAGTCTGTGCCCTCGTCCACACCAGGAGCAAGAACCTCTTATCTATTGGCAAGGTCACTGGCTGAGGCTCCTCCAAAGCTAAATTCTGGATCCCCATACCTGCCTCACTTGCAGTCACACCCTCCTGTCCCTGACCATGGTCCAAATTTGATGTAATTAATCTAAGGGGTGTGACAATGTCTAGGTAACTCTCCCCCTCCCTGATGTGTCACAGTATCCGCAGCTCAGTCAACTCTGAGCCGACGTTCCTGGAGCAGCCAACACTTTCTGCTGATGTGGTCACCATGGATCGCACTGGCGTCCACCAGCTTCCACATACTACAGCTGTAACACATCACCTGCCCAACTTTACTGATGATGGAGGGTAGACTGATGGATCGGTAATTGGCCAGGTTGGATTTTGTGTTGCTTTTTGTGTACAGGACATATCTGGGCAGCTTACCATATTGTCAGGTAGATGCCAGCATTGTAGCAGTACTGGAACAGCTTGGCAAGGGGTGTGGCAAGTTCTGGAGCATGAGTTCTGGAGTGCGAGTTTTCAGTACTATTGCCAGAATGTTGTCAGGGCCCATAGTTTTTCCAGTGTCCAGTGCCTTCAGCCATTTCTTGATAGCACAAAGTGAATCGAATTGGCTGAAGACTGGCATCTGTAATGCTGGGGACCTCTGATGGAGGCTGATATGGATCATCCACCTGGCACTCCTGGCTGAAGATTGATGGAAATGCTTCAGCCTTATCTTTTGCACTGATGTGCTGGGCTCCCCCATCGTTGAGGATGGGGATATTTGTGGAGCCTCCTTCTCCAGTGAGTTGTTTAATTGTCCATCACCATTCATGACTGGATATGGCAGGACTGCAGAGTTTAAATCTAATCCATTGGTTGTGGAATCACTTGGCTCTGTCTATTGCTTGCTGTTTATGCTGTTTGGCACGCAAGTAGTCCTGTGTTGTAGCTTTACCTGGTTGACACCTCATTTTTAGGTATGCCTAGTGCTGCTTCTGGAATGCCCTCCTGCACTCTTCATTGAACCAAAGTTGATCCCCTGGCCTGGTGGTAATGGTAGAGTGGGAGATATGCCATGCCATGAGGCTACAGATTGTGGTTGAGTACAGTTCTGCTGCTGATGTTGACCCACAGTGCCTCATGGCTGCCCAGTCTTAGTTGCTAGATCTGTTTCGAATCTGTCCCATTTAGCATGGTGGTAGTGCCACACAACACGATGGAGGGTATCCTCAATGTGAAGACGAGACTTTGTCTCCACAAGAACTGTGTGGTGGTCACTCACAACGATACTGTCATGGGCACATGCATCTGCGGCAGGCAGGTTGGTGAGGATGACGTTAGGTATGTTTTTCCCTCTTTTTGGTTCGCTCACCGCCTGCTGCAGACCCAGTCTAGCAGCTATGTCCATGGGACTCGGCCAACTTGGCCTGTACTGGTGCTACTGAGCCACTCTTGTTGATGGACATTGAAGATTACCACCCAGGGTAAGTTCTGTGCCCCTGCCACCCTCGGTGCTTCCTCCAAGTGATGTTCAACATGGAGAAGCACTGATTCATCAGCTGAGGAGGTACGTTATGTGGTTATCAGCAGGAGGTTTCCTCGCCCATGTTTGACCTGATGCCATTAGACTTCATGGCATCTGGAGACGATGTTGAGCTCTCCAAGAGCAACTCCCTCCTGACTGTGTACCACTGTGCTGCCACTTCTGCTGGGTCTGTCCTGCCAGTGAGACAGGACATACTCAGGAATGGTGATGGTGGTGCCTGGGACATTGTCTGTCAGATCTGATTGTGGGAGTATGACTATGTCAGGATGTTGCTTGACTAGAGTGTGAGGCAGCTCTCCCAATTTTGGCACCAGGCCCCGGATGTTATTGAGGAGGACGTTGCTCGACAGGGCTGAGATTGCCGTTGTCATTTCCGGTGCCTAAGTCGATGCCGGGTGGTCCATCCGGTTACATTCCTTTTGGATATTTTAGTGGTTTGATACAGCTGAGTGGCTTGCTATGCTATTTCAGAGAGCATTTAAGAGTCAACAACATTGCTGTGAATCTGCTGTGGAGCCACATGTAGCCAGACCAAGTAGGAACACCAGATTTCCTTCCCTAAAGGACATTATTGAACCAGATTATTGGGTTTTTACAACAATTGACTGGTTTTATGGTCACCATAACACTTTTAATTCCAGATTTTTATTTAATTCAAATTTCGCCATTTGGTGGGGTTTGAATCTGGGTCCCCAGAGCATTACCCTGGGCCTCTGGATTACTAGTCCAGTGACAATACGGCTACACCACCGCCTCCATATTTTATCTTTCATTTTTCCATTGTTCCATATTTTATTTTTCCAACTATTCAGGGGAAAAAGTGAAGGCTCTAGATGAAAAACTTGCATAATCTTTGGAAAGTAAGGGAACCTTGAGCACTTGTATGGGAATAACTGAAATTTATGCATTATTCAAGCGCACACTTTTTCTTCAAGTGGTTTGTCACTGGAAATCACTGACTTTTCAGTGCAGCTTGGGCAGGAGTGCACATATAAACCTTTCTGACATGCAACTGAGAATCTTCACCAGAAGTGCTGAAGGCAGCATTGACTGTATGGATCCCTGTCCTTGCACATATCTTGCCATGATCTGAGAGGAGAAGCAGCTTCAAGCAGAGAACATAACCAGGCCAGATCTGGCAACCCAGATCTGCTTATTAATGATGCTCCTGAGATGCCACCTGAAGTTTAAGAACTTCTGATTGGCAACTGAGGCACTCAAAACCTTAGAACTTGCAGCTAATGTCAGGTTGTGGGGAACATAGAAAACAAATGGAGTGAAGAATCCGGATCTGATCATGAACCCCACAGGCTAACTACTTGGCTTCACCATGCAGGAAAAAAATAGGGGGCACTGAACCACAACATAATTTCATATAGGTGCTGCAGCCATGTGCTATATAAAGGGAAGATGAAGTGACATGCAACTGGAGAAACTATCCAAACATGCAAGAATAGCTTCTACTCACTCCCTAATACTAGAGGCCATAGAGTGGATGACTAACTTGGATGTCAGCATTTAATCTTGCTTTTCAGCCTGCAATACCAAGCAACTACAGCTTTGGGCCTTTATATTTAAACATTAAATATGTTGGTAGTGCATTTTAAATGGTAAATTAAATCAGACCAAACCAAAGGATAGATAATCAACACATCAAGCATTTTACTCAAAGCTGTTCAAACTGTTGGTACTGCTCCATTTCCTTTTTATAATCAAGTAGTGATTAAGAATGATATTTAATATCCATGTTTAGTTGAGTTATTGTTGCTTCCTCATTAAATAGTTTCTGTTTTTTATGTACTAGAATGTAACATCCTGTTCCTACTATGTCTTGATGTTTTAAGCTATTGTTTAATCATATATCATAATCTTTAAAGGAGTTATTGGGTTTTGAAAGCAAATTATACCTTTGTATAATTCAGAACTGTGGGTGGTGAACCATTGTTGACCTGTTCTCCTTGATTGTGCATATAATGTCATGCTGGCTTATCTGGTTGTTTTAGTCTTATATGTGGGCATCTTCTCTGCAGTATCATGATCTTGCATTTTCCTCTGGTGCATGGCAGCAAATGCAAAATTAAATGTGATCACTGTCATCTGTAATCTGTTTTTGCTGTTGTGTAAATTTAGGTTGATTTTAGAAAATGAAATTTCTAGTGACTACTGCTAGTAATGTTCTATCTGCTGCAGGTACCAGGACTTCATGTGGCAGATGCTGGAGCTATGACAAAGAAAATAAATCCCTCTAAGTCAAATATAAGCTGTAACCTAAGTAAATGTTTCCTTTTAGCATTTTTGCCATAAGTATGAGAAAATAATTCACAGACCTGGGAAATTATGCACATTTAGAATATGATGATCTAATTAAAATAGGCAGCCAACACATTTTTGACCATTTTACCAACTTCATGTAGAAAAATGTCATCACAGAAAATGAATTCTATTGTCAGTTAAGACATAAGGTGCAATGCCAGCTACAATCAGTAATGATTTATTACTGCTGATTTCCAGAATCTGGAGCACCGCAGGCTGATCGAGAGGCCAGTCTTGAACTGATAAAGCTGGACATCTCCCGTACATTCCCTTCTCTCTTCATTTTCCAAAAGGTTTGCAAATTTTACTGAGTATAATAATGACAATAACTCCCAAGTTGTATCAAACAAGCCAGTTTGAAATATAGCGATTGACTGAAAATAATTTGCTTATTAACCAAACAGGATGTTCCAGATGTGTGCACATCTGTCAAACAGTTAAAAAGCACATAAAACCTCATAACCTTCCTTGTATGTTTGCAGCAGCTTATGGTTAGGGATTTGCAATGAAAACCAACTG
This sequence comes from Cetorhinus maximus, assembly GCF_964194155.1. NCBI lineage: Eukaryota > Metazoa > Chordata > Chondrichthyes > Lamniformes > Cetorhinidae > Cetorhinus > Cetorhinus maximus. The sequence continues at coordinate 47,271,666 of NC_135898.1, forward strand.
CTGGATAATTAAAAACAAAAACAGAATTACCTGGCAAAACTCAGCAGGTCTGGCAGCATCAGCGGAGAAGAAAAGAGTCGACGTTTCGAGACCTCATGACCCTTCAACAGAACTGAGTATAGTTAGGAGAGGGGTGAAATATAAGCTGGTTTAAGGTGGGGGGCGGGAAGAGAAGTTGAGGGTGGGGTGGTTGTAGGGACAAGCAAGCAGTGGTAGGAGCAGATAATCAAAAGATGTCACAGACAAAAGGATCAAAGAGGTGTTGAAGGTGGTGATATTATCTAAGAAAATGTGCTAATTAAGAATGGATGGCAGGACACTCAAGGTACAGCTCTAGTGGGGGTGGGCTGGAAAGACTGACAAGGTATTAGTTGTAGATTTAAAAATAATGGAAATAGGTGGGAAAAGAAAAATCTATATAAATTATTGAAAAAAACAAAAGGGAGGGGGAAGAAACGGGGTGGGGATGGGGGGAGGGAGTTTAAGATCTAAAGTTGTTGAATTCAATATTCAGCCCGGAAGGCTGTAAAGTGCCTAGTCGGAAGATGAGGTGCTGTTCCTCCAGTTTGCGTTGGGCTTCACTGGAACAATGCAGCAAGCCAAGTACAGACATGTGGGCAAGAGAGCAGGGTGGAGTGTTAAAATGGCAAGCGACAGGGAGGTTTGGGTCTTTCTTGCGGACAGATCGCAGGTGTTCTGCAAAGCGGTCGCCCAGTTTGCATTTGGTCTCTCCAACGTAGAGGAGACCGCATTGGGAGCAACGAATGCAGTAGACTAAGTTAGGGGAAATGCAAGTGAAATGCTGCTTCACTTGAAAGGAGTGTTTGGGCCCTTGGACGGTGAGGAGAGAGGAAGTGAAGGGGCAGGTGTTGCATCTTCTGCGTGGGCATGGGGAGGTGCCATAGGTGGGGGTTGAGGAGTAGGGGGTGGTGGAGGAGTGGACCAGGGTGTCCCGGAGGGAACGATCCCTACGGAATGCCGCCGGGGGGGAGAAGGGAAGATGTGTTTGGTGGTGGCATCATGCTGGAGTTGGCAGAAATGGCGGAGGATGATCTTTTGAATGCGGAGGCTGGTGGGGTGATAAGTGAGGACATGGGGGACCCTATCATGTTTCTGGGAGGGAGGAGAAGGCGTGAGGGCGGATGCGCGGGAGATGGGCCGGACACGGTTGAGGGCCCTGTCAACGACCGTGGGTGGAAAACCTCGGTTAAGGAAGAAGGAGGACATGTCAGAGGATCTGTTTTTGAAGTTAGCGTCAAGACAACAGATGCGACGGAGGCGAAGGAACTGAGAGAATGGGATGGAGTCCTTAAAGGAGGCGGGGTGTGAGGAGCTGGATAATTATTTTGACATTAATTCAATATTTTAGTGAAATCTATTTTGAGTAAATTGTCTGGACAAAATGTGAAGATTAGACTGATTCTGAAAGAATGCATTCAAAGAGAACTAAGCATATCAGTTAAGATTGAACTCAATTTGTTGGACCTCACTTTTATAAAGTAGTCTGTTTTTAATCAAATTAGGAAGGACTTGCACCATAATTCCCTATCTTTGTAATTTTCTGTAATTATCAGATATAATATGCAAAGTAAATGAAATATGGAGAAATGATTTCTGAATAGAAAAAGGTCAGTTCAATTTCCAGATAATTCTGACACAGGAATGGTTTGTTTAAATGGGCACTATTTTCATGTGAATGTGTTGGTAAAATCTCTTTGCAGTGGAAGAGCTAAAACAGTACAGCCACACAATGATAGAAAGAAAGACTTGTATTTCTGTAGCACATGTCACAATCTCAGGGCATGTCAAAGCGCTTTACCATCAATGAAGTACTTTTGAAGTGTAGTCACTGTTGTAATGTGGGACATGCGGCAGCCAGTTTACGCATAGCAATCTCCCACAAACAGCAATGTGACAATGCCTAGATAATCTAGTTTTGTGATAGAGATTGACAAATAAATATTGGCCAGGACAAACCCACCTGATCTTTGAAATTGCACCATGGAATCTTTTACTTCTGCCTTAGAGAGCTGAGTTAGAGAGGTCTCAGTTTAATGTCTGATCTGAAAGATTGTATCTTTTGTGTGCAGCACTCCCTCAGTACTGCACTGGAGTATCAGCCTAGATTTTTATACGCAGAGCTGAGTGTGCTATGGCTGAGATACAATTATAAAAACAAAAAGCTAAAAGCTACTGCGGATGCTGGAAATCCAAAACAAAAACAGAATTACCTGGAAAAACTCAGCAGGTCTGGCAGCATCGGTGGAGAAGAAATCAGTTAACGTTTCGAGCCTTCATGGCCCTTCGGCAGAACTGAAGCATAGTTAGAAGAAGGGAGAAATATAAATTGGTTTAAGGTGGGTGGGGGGGAGAGACACATTGAGGGTTTAAATTGGTTTACATTATATCATCACTCAAGGTTAATCATTGATATCTCCCTTATAAAATCACCAAAAAAGTAATTGATTCTGTAATTTGGCCAACAGTTTTTTTTTCTGTTAAACTGTGAATGATAATCCTATGAAAGAAGCCTTGTAATTGCATATTCCTGTCCTGAGGGAAATGAAAGTGAGGAATACATTCTACATTGCCAGTCTGATTCCAGGTCATTTCAATTCGATCTTCATCACAATTCTTTGGACTTTTGATGAAAGTGTATTGTGAGATATTTTTGAATTTGAAAAGTGTTCACTGTGCAAGTCATAAACATCATAAAATGGCAAGCACCAATATAGCAGTTAAGCCATGTTGAAAGAGAGAGAGAATTCACGATGGTGAAATCACAACAGGGGAATGCCTATTTCTGTAATGTATCGACAAATCAAAAGAGCAATCAAAGTATCAATCGTGGGATGTTGCAACACGGAAACAGGCCATTTGGCCCTCTAAGACTTTGGCAATATTTTTCCCTCAGCCACCCAGTTCAAGCCCACATTCCAGCTCACTTCCCAAGCCATTTCGTATTCATATTAGGTTGAATGTTGTTTAAAGTTAAGCCTTGCAAACTTTTAGCTTCCGTAAACCTAGCAGGCTGGCTGAATTTTTTTGACATTTATGGCGTACTACTAGCCAGCTTTTTGTAGCTTTGCACATACATCGTCGAGATCAATTTGAATTATTTTTCAAGTCAAATAGAGAGGTGGGGGGGGAAAGGGAGGGATAGGGTAGAGGAGGAGGAATGGAAGAGAAGGGCACAGGAGGGCATGCTGTTCAGTGTGCTATATCTCTGGCTGCAAAATCCTTGCAATTAATTCGGACATGCCAATGGCTGCCAGTAATGGGAGAGTGAGGGGCAAAGTTGCTGAGAGAAATTCAAATCAGTAGTCATGGTATGATTGAGGCATGAGCCAGCCATTGGGGAGGGTAGTGTCAGCCAGTTTCAGGGAGGGTGAATGGGAGAATTTTACTGTGCCAAAGAAACAGTGTTCATTGTATTTTTCTGTAATTCCTGTTAATCAGATCTGAAAGTCTTGTGTTATATTTGAAGGGTGGACCATATCACGATCTCTTGCATAGTGTCCTTGGGGCATATACCTGCTACAGGCCTGATGTGGGATATGTAAGTATTTGACCTTTTGCAATAATGTATTTGTAAAATCTGGTTTACAAGTCACACCTATTTGTAAAGCATTCTCCTATTTGTTAAAATGGAGCTTTAGTGAAGCAGTGGCATTCATATGCATACGTTTTATATTTTGAGGACAAACTCAAGCACAAAGGTAATATTTGCAAAGCACTTTTGCGCCACCTAAATTCCAACTAATAGAATGCAAAGATTTTGATATTTTTGATCCATTCTAAAGGTCCGTGGCCTTTAGAAACCATTGCTATATTATTATAGTTTTGTAAGGCTTCCTTAATATATTATTTATCATAGCTAGAATGTTGCTAGTAGACCAGTGAAGCTGCTTGTTACTAGCTTATTGTTTACCCCTCCTTGTGTTCAGAGGCACCAGCTACCCCTTTAAGCGGTCCTGGTCAACTCCTTTATAAAATAACCCATGAATCTTGCATTCTGGAATTAATTCACATCTACTCATAGAGTTGTATAGTATACCCTTGACATATTGTAAACTCGTATGAGTTCCTTTAATCTTTTGAGAAGCAAAACTTTTACTTATTTTCATTTTTATTCATTTATTCCTTTTTATCCCCGTTTTTTACCCCCCCCCCTTTTCTATTCCTTTTTTACCCTCCCACCCCACCCCAAAAAGGGCCATCTGCCACTTGTTCTATGTTGTTGTTTCAGAATGCTGATCCTTGTTCTGCTATTAACACATTCTGCTTTCATACCTTTATGCCACTATCAGCACCTTAAGTCTTCATCATGACCATTAACACTCCCTTTGTCTTCTATCCATGACATCTTTGTCAATCTCTCCTTAGCCCCCACCCATCACTGACCTATCCTGCTTTCCCTGCTCTGCCCCCTTAAACAGTATAAATTCCATCACATTTCTACTTTGCTTTAGCTCTGAAGAAGAGTCATAAGGACTTGAAACATTAACTCTGTTTCTCTCTCTATAGATGCTGTCAAACCTGCTGAGTTTTACCAGCATTTTCTGTTTTTATTTCAGAATTTCAGCATCCGCAGTATTTTGCTTTTAACCTTTGTAATAATATGGGAATGGAATCACATGTAGACCAAACCAGGTAGAGGTGCAGGTTCCCTTCCATGAAGGATATTACAATAATCTGGCATTTCCCGTGGTCATTTGTTTCTGGTGCTTGTCCACAAATTGCCATATTTATTGAATTGAATCTGACAATTTTCTGTGGTGGGATTTGAATTCGCTACCTCTGGGTTGCTAGTCCAGTACCATAGCCATTACACTGCCATATCTTGAAGAACATTATTGTAACATGAGGCTGATGGTAAATCAGAAAAGAACTGGTGAATTTTGCTGAATGGCTGAACATAAGCAACACTTCCCATGCAACAATTCTTAGTACCAAATCAACACTATGTTATGATATCCTGAGGAGCAGGTGGAATATTAAGGTCTTAATTTGATGACTTTTCAGGTCAGCTGTGTCTTAATTCTTAAATAGAGCAAGATCTGCCACCTTGCAGCATTTGTTAGACCTAACTGACCTTGAACATAGCTCTGCACTGTTGCTAGATTTTTCTCAAAGGCACTGAGATATTCTCTGTGACTATGAATGGCGATTACCTCCCTCCAGTCTGTTACTCCAGTTGTGTTCCCCAGGGTAGGAGAAAACAGACCCTTGGCTGCCTGTTGCTGGAACAGATTATAAGCTACTTTGTAGCAGAAACATAAAGGGAAATGCAACTGGTAAAATCATCTATGAAGGAAGGAAAGTGATTGCATGAAATTCTGTACATTATCAGCAGTGCAGAAGCCAGCTCATAAGTTCATAAATTTTAATATAACGATTAATCATAAGCATGCTATTTCCTGCAGGTCCAAGGAATGTCTTTTGTTGCTGCTGTGCTCATCCTTAATTTGGAAGAAGCGGATGCTTTTATAGCTTTTGCAAACCTATTGAACAAACCCTGTCAGCTGGCATTTTTCCGTGTGGATCATAGCATGGTAAGGGCATTGCAGTGCACAGATGTCTGAAACAGATGACAAGATTATATGCTATTTGTCTGCATGTGGAAGGACTGATGCAACATCAAATCAACTGTGGAGCTACTGACAACTGGTCTATGACACCAGAATTGAGTTTGTTTCAGAAGTACTATAGGAAAAATGTCTGCTCAAGCTGTAGAATCTTAATAGCTGTAACATGCACAGTTGGATCAGTTTAAAATGGCATTTTAAGCATCAGTGCCTATCCTTTTTCTTAAAGTTACAATATTCCTCATCCATTCCCATGTTTCAACAAATGTCTTAAAATAGTCAAGTGTGTAAGTCCAGCAGTGGGACCAAACAACACTACAATTGATAATTCAGAAGAATTTATTACATGTCTTATTTGTGACATAATTGTCTGTTAGAAAAACCTGCACTCATTTCTCTGCTGAGGAGCCACAAGATGGTGTATGCATTTATTGTGCTTTTTCTCATTTGCTTCATCCCTGTGGGAGGAAGGATGCTAATCTATGACTTATTACTGCCGTTGTGATCGGAGGTGCACAGCATGGGAAAACCCACCTGGAAGCACATATACTATACCATGAGAAAGCATGTATTGAACATGTCACCCAAATATTAATGAATTCATCATTTAAAAACTTAATTTGCATGCTGGATATTAAGTGGAGGGAAGGTAAATTGGATTGCAACAGGTCACAGTGATGAAAAATACATGGGGAAAAATCCTTGAAAATTGAAAGAACATGGCTTCCCTAAGGCTCAGTAACAACGTATCCAACACAATGAAGTAATGGCACATTAGAACAGAGAGGTTCCACTTCATTCTTTGTTTATCTTTAAATTTGTAGCTGTTTGCTGTGGTAAAAATGGGGATGTGCTAATGACCTATGCATCTCTGGGCTAGGGGGAATCAAAGTCAGGTTTTCTTCCTCTTTTTTTCTACTTCATGACCTCTCCTGGAAAGTATGAGAGAGAACTCCAGGCTGGATCATCCCTCCCATAAGTCAAATAGTGTGACAACACACTTATTGTCTAGGTCCAGTAAAAATTAAGCAAGGCACCTGTGGAAAGATACCTCAAAAAGGTGAACACCTTCGTGGGACAGTAGGAGAAAAGCTGCAGAAAAATAATCCAAGGAATACTCCAAGGAACATTTGCAACTGAATCATATGGTAGTGCACTACTTTCCCAATGTGAACTCTATTCATTTAACGAAATGAACTTCCCACAATGTGTGATTATTGTAAGTGCTCAAGTCAACTCAGTTTTACAATGAAACTGGTATCTAGCATTCTTGTGTCATTGTATGTTGTTTTTGTGTACTTGTATTCTAGCTATAATCACCCCAGTCTTAATTTAATTGGAATTAAAAGCCAAATAAGATAAAGTTTCAAAGCTTGATTAATGTGAGCCAATGCTGAGTATTCCTTTCGAGTCAAATATTTTTTTTTAAGTATTTTTTTATCATGAAAATGATAAAATTGGTTGACAGATTTTTAAAAAATATTGTTTACTTCAACAACTGAACTCTTTAAAAAAAAAAAAATTCTTCTACTCAGATGCTGAAATATTTTGCATCATTTGAAGTGTTTTTTGAAGAAAATCTTCCAAAGCTCTTTGCACATTTTACGAAAAATAACTTGACTCCAGATATCTACCTTATAGACTGGTAAGTGCACTAATCATTTGTTTATATTTTGAATTTCCAGTAATAATTTTGCAGTTTAGGATCACTGTGTAGTATATTTGTTTACAGATTGATGTCCAGAGTAAAGGTTTAACCTTTTGAAATCATTCAGCGAAACTAATCACCAAATTAGTTTACATTTCCTGCATGCATATATATACACAATTTATAATGCATAAAACAGACTACTTCATGTAGCAATTGTTAGAATTGTGACTATAGCAGCCACTGTATTAATTTGGGTTCTACTCTTTAAATTATAGGATATTTACACTCTATAGTAAGTCACTGCCTCTCGACCTAGCTTGTCGAGTCTGGGATGTCTTTTGCCGGGATGGAGAAGAGTTCCTTTTTCGAACAGCATTGGGCATCCTCAAGTTGTATGAGGACATTTTAGTGCAAATGGACTTTATTCATATAGCTCAATTCCTTACCAAACTGCCTGAAGATATCACATCAGAAAAACTTTTTGCTTGCATCACTACTGTTCAGATGCACAGCAGTAACAAAAAATGGACACAGGTGAGGAAACGAAAAATTAAGAGATGGAATATTAAGTTTAACACTTTTACTAGTACAGAATGCATAATTAATGTGGAAAATGTTTGATATGTGAAGGCCTTTATTTCAGCAGCAACACAGGCTTTGATTTGTCTCAGCAATCAGCAGTCACTTATAACAAACTATAAGAGCAAAACTTAATTTACATATTCTCAAGAACAAGATATGCTACTAGTTTGGAATATATACTAGTGTGTTATCTGTTATGACACAGCAGTTGGTAAAGGCTGAGTTGTTTAAATCCCAAAAGGAAACTTGAACAAGTCATAACCTATATTTTCAATTAGCATGTGGAGTTGAGCTCTGAATTCAGGAAGAAAGCCACCAAATCTCGAGGTTTTTTATATAAAACTAAATTAAACATTTAAATTAACAACACATTAAACACGTATGCACATGTCTACAAATTACTACCCTAAAACTTTTAAACAAATCTCCAAATTAATCACTCCTAGGTAAATCTTCAAGGCAACAATAACCCATAGACTTAAACTGACACCAGGCAAAGCACATTTGACCTTACGAATTTAAAATGAGGTTCCTTTGCAGACACAGTTGTAGCCTTACAGGCTGGTTAGATCTTAAATGCCTCTGACCTACACACACAAACTCCTTTCTGTTTATACCTAGCTTTCCCTCTAAATGTATCCTAGGCTTTTAACATCACATCTTCTAACTATAATCCTTTCATTCCACCAATTTTATTAGTAATATAAACACATTGTTTGGCATCTCCCAGTTAGGTGCAAGATTTTACCTATTCTTTTGAATGGCTTATTCAGCAAATGCAAATTGCACTTTACCTTTTAACTTATGTTTATCTAATTAACATCTCAAAACTACTATACACCAAAGCACCCAGACTAGCTGGCTTTAATCCAATTAAGACACACACACACCCTACTACAAGTCCAATTTAAAAAATAATTTCCAATATTATAGACATTAATATTTCTTCATGATATGTCTAAATTGTGGATCAATTTCTGAAGTTTTGATGCTGTAGTGAGATCTACATAATATGACCTCACTTCACTTCTATGAACATTAATAGACTGGCAATCTCTTATGCTACCATTTTCATGCTCCTTCTTAAGGTTTTTGTATCAATGTTCTCCTGGTTAGCTTCTGACATTATTTTAACTCCTTGATAAACTCTTACATCTCTTCTATTAATTGAAGAGGGTGAAATTTCGTTTGTAACAAGGTAAATAAATTGCTAACACAAATAGAGATAAATAGGTATGATATGATAGTCATTAGAGAGATGTGGTTGCAAGGTGACCAACACTGCAAACTGACTATTCGAGGGTATTTGACATTTCAAAAGGATAGGAAGAAAGGAATAAAGAGGTGGAGTAGCTCTGTTAATCAGAGACTAGATCAATACAGTAGTGGGAACTGATCTTGGCTTGGAAGATCAAGATGTAGAATTAGTTTGGGTTGGGATAAGAAATAGCAAGGGAAGAAGTCACTGGTGGGTGTAGCTTATAGGACCCCTAACCGTGGTTTCACTATAGGACAGAGTATAAATCAAAGAAATAATGGGGGCTTGTAAGAAAGATACAGTAATAATTGTGGGTGATTTTAATCTTCATATAGACAGAACAAATAAAGTTAGCAAAGGCAGCTTTGAGGATGAATTCATAGAATGTATTTGTGACAAGTTCTTAGAACAATATTTTGTGGAACCAACCTGGGAGCAGGCTCCAATATTGCCTAGGGTAGACTCTAGCAAGGGTTAGACTTTTTTCATTAAGTTCACTGTATTGTTTCTGAGTCTGCTAAATTCAGGATTGACAGAAGGTTTTATCTTCCATTTTGAGTCCTTAAGTACACAATTACAGAAACATTAATGCACCAATGCAGTTCCATTCTCGAGTTAATTTGAAAGTCAGACTCAGAGTTTGGGTCATTTGTAAATAAAACCTCATTCTTTCCTTTTATAATCTGCAGGTGTTTGCTTCACTGATGAAGGAAAACAAGGAAACTGAGAAAAATCATTGTCCTGCCTTGAAAAGTTAATGTTACTTTGAGGACATTTGATCTTTGTGACAGTGAGAAAGAGTTTGATAGAATTAATGGTGTAGCAATACTTTATGGAAATTTCTTCAGTGCATCTCCTTAAAGTTGATGGCTGTTGGAGTTAAGGGACTGAATATTGTTGGACTGCGAATGACCCAAAGATCTGTGTGTGTTATCCCCATTCATGGGAAGAGTGTTATGGTGCAGTTGATCCTTCATGACTTACGTCCAACAAAATGAAGAAATGTTTACACTAGTGTCAGTATTAATGGAAAAATCGAGTTCTGTGCAAAGTAGTTCATTTATTAGTGAATGGAAAACTGATATGTAAAATTTCTGAGCGCTTATCTGTACCATGTTTCTGGTGCGCGGAGTACCTCTGAAGCCAGCTGATTCCCAGAAACTACCTAATGTGGACCAAATGGATTTTGAATTACTTTCCTCCATTATGTGTAGCGTTTTAGTGATAGTCCTATTTGGGAAATAGCTGGTTTTTACTACTTATTGTGGTCATTTTGCTTTTTAAGATTCTGAAGTAAAAGGACAAAGCTGAGAGAGCATCAAAATCAGTACTGTTCTACTTTACAGAACCACCAGTTCTGTTAGCAGCCTTGGAAGTGCTTGGTTTTGAAATATTCCACAGCATCCTCTTTAATATTTCCAGGCATTTCCTGTTTCTTGCAAACCTGAGAATGATCTTTTATATTCAATTACTGTGGCATTTTTTATTCAACTACTGAACTGTACTACAAATATTTTTATTGACCTTCATTTCAGTAATTTGCTGCTTTTCTGGTGCTTTCAACAATGGGGATAGCAATGTATCACTTCCAGGACTCCAGGGTGAACTGCAAACAGAATGGTAGAATGTCAAAGTTAAACTTCCAAATATTGTACTACGACAGTTAAAAGTCAGTGTCTCTCAGCTAATGAAGCCTTTGTGATTGTCCTCAGACAGGTGCTGTGGGCTTGACTTTCGTAACTGTATATGTTTTATGATGTGCAATACAGAAAACTCCAAAATGGCATAGTGCTTTGCACAAGTCTTGGAATGTAACCATGATAACATTCAATAACTTTTATTTCAAATCAGGTGATGAAAACTGATGACAGCTACAAACTGTAGCAGTGTGTACTAATACATTGCTCAGGACTGTTGTCTGCTCACAATGGAAAGATAAAGTGAGATTATTTGTCAGTAATCACAAAAGGGCAGAGGGCTAATTATCAGGCTTTTTTTCTAACCTGACTTGTAATTTCTGCAGTGAATTTGGTGACACGTTTGTGTAAATTTGAGATTTGTCTCTGTGTGCAAATTACAAAATATACTTTCTTACACTTCTGTTTCTTTTTTTATTTGAAAGGATTTGTACTTTATTTTCTTGTATTCTTAGCTAAACCAGTTCCTGTATTCAAATTATCTTATTGGAGTATAAAAATGAATTGTGTAGGAATTTTTATCTTCTAGTTTGTTTTGAAGTCTCTACTAAAGGAATTGGCATGTTACATAAATAGTGTACCACAAATTGAGTGCAAAATACTTTGAATTATAAGATTTTTTTATTTATATATCCTTTCATTTGATTGAATGAAATTCTTTACCTTGCTTTCTATTGTACAGATTTCATACTGACTACAGATGTAATGTATATGAAAATTAATTGTAAATAGCAGGGAAACAGTCCACAGCTAATACCACTAGATACCAGTTTCATATGTAAATAAAGTATGAAGTCAAGTGCCTTCAAATGTGTGCTTTTTCAGTTTTACATTACTTTCAATTGGGTCATCTTTTTGATCTCTAAATAGGATATTTAGCAATATATGAGTAAGTGTTCAATAGTTGATCCTGTGGGGCAACAAGCAAATAGACCCAGTTGTCATCAATGTTCCCTTTAAGGTGGATAATTGTGTATAATCTAGAATGTAATGCACAATGCCACAAACAACTGTGCACAACGAATGTTCCCGTTAACATACACTTGTGTGGTTGCACAGCAATGTTAAAGGGACCTCAGTGCAACAATAAGGTCACGCAAAACAAATAAATTAGAGGGAAAACTGGTTGTCATTCCCAATTAGGGGCAGTGCATTGGCATTTCTTCTTGCCTACATACTTCTCACCGTCCATTTTATTATGTGGGGCTGATCTATATTTTTAGGCAAATGCTATCAAAAATCAGTAATAGTAAAACTATGTTTCCTTAGTGCATTTTTTACACTTCTGCAGAGGTTTCTAGTGTACTCAACAATGTCTTTGCAGAGCTTTCTGGTGTACTGAACAATGTTTTATTAAAAGACATGTGGCACTGGACGTTTCTTCAATAGCTACTAGCAGACTGTATTGTGGTATGGAATTTCTATTGATTTAGGTATTAGCATAACTCTTTTGTCTAATGAAAGCAGGTGCGATGAATTTTAATTACTTCCTTTTTGGAAACATGCTATTTGGGTCTTTCAGCAGGAAGTAGCAGATACATAACCATCCAGCTGTTCAGGCCACTACCAAGTAGACTTAGGGTGATCAGTCTTGGGAAGTCCCCTGTGTGCAGCACCACTGAAGCACCTAATAACTCAACAAAATTCAGCAGCACATAGATATGAATCTGCATCCTGCCACTGGCACAGCCTGCAGGGATGGGGCATCAGTTCACTGGACTGATATATGAAGTGGATCTCCCACAAAATCAAAGCTAACAGCCCATAAGGTCCTGGTTCTTGAGACCTAAACAGCATACAGCTACCTCTGACTTTTCCAGTGACCTTCCACATGTGCTAGTCCTTGCTCCAGGGTATCCTCGAGTCATGTAAATGATCTAAGTCAGGAAATCCAGCCCCTCCTGGAGAGCTATATTGCAGGAAAATCTTGCCTTTAATGTGGATGAATATAGCACATGTGTAATTCTCCAGATGTCACTGGAGTCCAGATGTCCAAACTGTTAGACTTTGTTATAGATGTAAAAAAAACATTTTATGCTGGGGTCCTCTGACCCAGATTCACATATTTACAGACAGTTATAATTATTGTGATTCAGACTCTCTTTTCTGGTGCCTGGCATAAAGGATCATCTCCACAGGTGTACACTTCACATGTCCACATGATTTTTACGCTCAAAGTAATCTGGGCGTAATATGTTCAGGGTAATCAATGAATCTTTTATGCTGCTGATGATATATATTATTTGTAAAGAGCTAGGCACTAATTATTATTTAAGTATAAATCCCAGGAGCCACATTCACTGCTGCACTGCAATTATCTGCTGAGACAATGAACCAAAACTTCTGAGGAATGGCATTCACAGTTGGATTGCCACTCGCTCCTTTTTACTTACACTAGAATTCAGCTTCACCCTTCTTGCCCGACCTTCTGACTCGGGCTGGGTGAGAAATATGCAGTGCAGCGGGTTGCAAAGGCCTTCTGTTGAGTGAGTCAGAGGAAAGGAAGCCACGTCCTCTTTTTTTACGGCACTAGCAGCTATAAAGCAGGTACGTTTAAATGCCCCTATCACTTTTGAGAAGCCAGGGAGAAGGTCAGCGGGTAATATGGAGGGGGGGGGGATAGTCGGGAGGTCAGTGGGGGAGGTAGGATGGGTCAGGAGGGAGTTGTAGTTGGGGGGTGGGGGCAGTTAGTAGAACTAGGAGCAGGAGTAGGCCATTCGATACTCAAGCCTGCTCCGCCATTCAATATGATCATAGCTGATCGTCTATCTCAATGCCATATTCCCGCTTTCTCTCCATACCCCTTGATGCCCCTAATATCTAAAAAAAATATCAATTTCTTTCTTGAATATACCCTCTGACCCAGGCTCCACAGCCTTCTGTGGTAGAGAATCCCACAGGTTGACCACCCTTTGAGTGAAGAAATTTTTCCTCATCTCAGTCCTAAATGGCCTGCCTTGTATCCTGAGACTGTGGCCCCTGGTTCTGGACTCCCCAACCAGGGGAAACATCCTCCCTGCATCCAGTCTGCCTAGCCCTGTTAGAATTTTATACGTTTCAATCAGATCCCCTCTCACTCTTCTAAACTCTAGTGAATACAGGCCCAGTTGAACTAATCTCTCCTCATACGACAGTCCTGCCATCCCCGTATCAGCCTAGTGCACCTTCACTGCACTTCCTTGATGGCAAGTTTATCCGTTCTTACGTAGGGAGATCAAAACTGCACGCAATACTCCAGGTGTGGTCTCACCAAGTCCCTGTATAACTGCAGTAAGACTTCCCTACTTCTGAACTCAAATCCTCTTGCAATGAAGGCCAACGTATCATTTACCTTCCTAATTGCTTGCTGCAGCTGCCTATTTACTTTCATTGACTGGTGGACAAGGACACCCAGATCCCTTTGTACATCCACATTTCCCAATATATCACAATTTAAATAATACTGTCTATCTGTTTTTCACACCAAAGTGTATAACTTCACATTTATCCACATTATACTGCATCTGCCATGGGTTTGCCCACACACACAACTTGTCTAAATCACCCTGAAACCTCCTTGCATCCTCCTCAACTCTCAATTCCACCCAGTTTCGTGTCATCAGCAAATTTGGAAATATCACATTTGGTTCCCTCATCCAAGTCATTTATATATATATCGTGAATAGCTGGGGCCCGAGCAATGATCCCTGCAGTACACAACTAGTCACCACCTGCCACCCGGAAAAGACCCATTTATTCCCACACTCTATTTCCGGTCTGTCAACCAATTCTCAATCCATGCCAGTACATTATCCCCAATCCCATGTGCTTTAATTTTGCCCACTAGCCTCTTATGTGGGACCTTATCGGAAGACTTCTTGAAATTCAAATACACCGCATCCACTGGTTTTCCCTTATCTATTCTACTAATTACATCCTCAAAAAACTCTAGTAGATTAGTTAAGCATGATTTCCCTTTCATAAACTCATGCTGACTTTGTCTAATCCTGTTAATGCTTTCCAAGCACTCTGTTACCACGTATTTTATAATAGACTCTAGCATTTTCCCCATGACTGACGTTAGACTAACTGGTCTGTAATTTTCTTTTTTATTTCTCTCTAGTATAGCTACCCAGGAATTGGAAGTAGCTTTAATTCTTCTAACTTTTCCCGGATAACTATTTTTGGTAAGACAGTCGGAGCCTTCCAAAGCCCCCAATCCTGATGCAGGGTAATTGCCCATCAGAAGTTTGAACTTCCCGGACAGTCCTTACATGGGAACTTCTGGGTGGGCCCCCCAGTGCATCTCCTGGTGTACCTCCAGGATATCACCCCCGCCCCGGGAGTTCAGAAGTTATGGGCCAATGTATCAGTCTACCAGTCACATGGAGAGCTGAAAGAAGTACAGTTGATGAAGCTGCATTTTGAATCTTAAGTGTGATCATTTTTAACTTATGGGAACCAGGAGACACAATAGAGATGCTTTACACACTTGTAATTTTGCCATCTGATGGTCAAGTAACAGTAACAGATCATATATTTCAGGTTATTGCAAATTAAAACTAAACAGCTGGTCCAAACACAGATTTCAATAATAGTAGAATAATTATTTATCTGCATTTCAAAACCAGTTCGCATCTCAACTAATAATTCTAACTTGGAACCTTGGAAACTGCATCCGTGACGAAAAGCTTCTGCTGTATGTCAATTCAGATACTCGCATGTTAACCCTAGCTCATTCAACAACCTTGTGAAGTGATCATTTGTTAAAGATACTGGGCAGTTATAATTCCTTCGTTGATATGAAGTCCAAACTGGTGCCAAAATAGGGGTAGCTTCAGAATAATTACAGATATCAATCAAAATAGGATTGAAAGGTATAATATGCATGACTGGTTTTCCTAATAGGTTTACACATGAACAAAGTAATTCTAGGCTAAACAGCAATCCCGAATGGTTGGCTCTATTTTTCTTAGCCCAGTCAGTAATCAATATTATCTGTTTCCGGCATTAGGGAAACCCTGAATCTTAACACTCGTACAGCTCAACCAGGGACATTGAATGTACTGCCTGTAGAACAGTTTCATCTAGTCTATGCTGTGTTTAGAATTGTAGAGTTTCCTGAAATGGGCTCTGAAATCTTCTGAGTACTAATAACATTGCTGGAGAACTGTTCTTAAATTTTAACAGAACCTTTACCTCCCTGTTCCCACTTCTATGACAAAATCAATAGTCACTTGGGCAAATGTGGATTAATTAAGGAAAAGCAGAACAGATTTGTTAAGGGCAAATCATGTTTAACTAACTTGGAGTTTTTTGAAGAAGCAACAGAGAAGGTTGATGAGAGTAATGTTGATGTGGCGTACATGGACTTCCAAAAGACATTTGCTAAAATATCTCTCAGACTTGAGCAAAGTTAGAGCCCACGGCATAAGAGGGACAGTAACAACATAAATACAGAATTGGCTGAGTGATGGGAACCAAAGTTGTGGTTAATGAGTGTTTTTCAGACTGGAGGAAGATTTATAGTGGAGTTCCCCAGGGGTCAGTGTTAGGACCCCTATATATGCTAATGACCTAGACCTTGACATAAAGGCCACAATTTCAAAATTTGCAGACGATACAAAACTTGGAAGCATTGTGAAATGTGAGGAGGATTGTGTCGAATTTCAGAAGGACATAGGCTGGTGGAATGGGACACAAGGGACAGAGGAAATTTAATGCCGAGCAGTCTGAAGTTATCATTTTGGAGGAAGAACATGGAGAGGCAATATAAAGTAAATGATACAATTCTGAAGTGGGTGCAGGAGCAGAGGAACCTGGGTTCCTCTGTGCATAAGCCATTGAAGGTGGCAGGACAGGGTGGGATAGTGGTTAATTAAGTTTGCAGCATCTTAGGCTTTATTAATAGGGGCATAAAGTACAAAAGCAAGGAAGTCATGTTAAACTTGTACAGAACACTAGTTCTGCCTCAACTAGAGTAGTGTGCCAAGTTCTGGGTGCCACACTTTAGGCAGGATGTGAAGACATTAGAGAGTATGCAGAAAAGACTCACGAGAATGAAGTTCCTCATCCCCGGAATCAGTTATGTAGATAAGTTGGAGAAGTTAGGACTGTTCTTCTAGGAGAAGAAAAGGTTGAGAGGAGATTTGATAGAGGTATTCAAAATTGTGAGGGGTCTGGGAAAAATTTCCCATTGGCAGAAGGATTGAGAACAAGAGGGCACAGTTTTAAGGTAATTGACAAAAGAAACAATGGTAACATGAAAAACTTTTTCATGCAGCAAGTGGTTAGGATCTGGAATGTACTGCCTGAGAGTGTGGTGGAGGCAGATTTAATTAAGAGGCATTCAAGAGGTAATTGAAAACAAGAATGTGTAGGACTACAGGGAGTCGTCAAATAGTGGCACTAGGTAAATTGTTCCTTCGGAGAGCCAGCTCAGACACGACGGCCTGAATGACAGCATCCTGACCTCAGAGATTGGTCAGGGGCTTGGGGAAGGAGGTGGGAGAGATAGGATAGAGGAATAAGGCTATGGTAGACAGTATTTCCTACAGAGCCAGGAGCAGCAGCAACATAGTGAATGGCAGTGGTGCCAAGAGGAGCAGCCAGTAAGGGTGAGTAAAACCTGGGCCTTTACTGTGAAAGCAATGAAAGACTGTTTCCACTGCTATATGAATGGGGAATAAGAGAATGGAAATTGAGGCTGTATGCATTAATTTTATATCACAAGCTCTGCCCGCCACTGCTCATGTCAGGCTGGGAGATGAGGGGAGGCATGCACCATACTCTCAACAATAAACCCCCAAAATAATGGCAGGCTTGACACCTCTGCCTTTACTGTCAGATCCTCACTCAGGATTTCACAGATTTCGTAGCCCAGACCGAGCTTCAAGCATGCTGAACGATGAGATTTCAGCTGTTTCAGTACAACTACAACATTATTACCCACCCAGCAATGTGGAAAATTGCCCAGGGATGTCATGTACACAAAAAGCAAGCCAAATTCAACTTGGCTGATTACCGGCGCATCAGTCTATTCTCAATTATCAGCAAAGTGATGGAAAGTGTCATTGACAATGCGAACAAGTGGCATTTACTCGGCAATAACCTGCTCACTGATGCTCAGTTTGGGTTCTGTCAGGCCCACTCAGCTTCTGACCTCATTACAGCCTTGGTCCAAACATGGACGAAAGAGCTGAGCTCCAGAGGTGACGTGAGCGGGGCGGGTGGGGGGATGGTAGGGAGTAGAGATCTCCACTGGTTGGAGTCATACCTAGCACAAAGGAACATGGTTATGGTTGGAGTTCAATGATCTCAGTCCGGGGACATTGCTGCAGGAGTTCCTCGGGATAGTGTCCTAGGCCAAACCATCTTCAGCTGTTTTATCAATGACCTTCCCTCTATCATAAGGTCAGAAGTGGGAATGTTCACGAATGATCGCACAATGTTCAGCACCATTCACGATGACTCAGATACTGAAGCAGTCAGTGTCTGTTGTAGTTCACCTCAACAAACCATCAGCAAACTCGGGTACAGGCCACAATTGTTTATTAATCATTCAAGTGTATGTAGGGAGAGACAGCCTTGGGCAGTCCAAGACCGTACTCTACAGAGTTACAGGTGTTCCCTCCTTATATACACCTTGAGTCACATACACATATTCTAATCTTGTCAATTTACAATCATATGCCTCTCCAGCCACATGCTTCTCCAGTCTCAGTTACTTGTTTCCCCTGTGTACATGTATCAAGCATTATTCTCATCCATGCAATTCCACCATAGCTTGCTGATTGTGCAGGGGTCTGGGCCTCCCTGATCTCAACACCCACTCCCTGGCCTTGTTCTTTGGTTTACTAGCTTATCTGTCTCATTTCTTATCCTGTCTAAAACACATCTGCTATTCTCCCCTTCTGTTTTTCTGTTTATATTTTATTTTTGCTAAAAGACACTTCTAACTAAAATTGTTTAACCCTTTCAGTGTCCATATGCAGCATGACCCGATCAACAATCAGGCTTGGGCTGATAAGTGTGGTAAGTGACATTCGTGCCACACAAGTACTAGGCAATGACCATCTCCAGCAAGAGAGAATTGAAATATCTCCCCTTAATGTTTAACGACATTACCATTGCTGAATACCCCACTATCAACATCCTGGGGTTACCATTAACCAGAAACTGAACTGGACCAGCCATATAAGTACTGTGGCTACAAGAGCAGGTCAGAGGCTAGGAATTCTGAGGTGAGTAACTCACCTCCTGACTCTCCAAAGCCTGTCCAACATCTACAAGGTACAAGTCAGGAGTGTGATGGAATGCTCTCTACTTGCCTGGATGAGTGCAACTTCCACAACACTCAAGAAGCTTGACACCATTGAGGACAAAGCAGCCCATTTGATTAGCACCTCATCCATCACCTTCAATATTCACTCCCTCCATCGCCGCACAGTAGCAGCAGTGTGTACCATCTACAAGATACACTGCAGAAACTCACCAAGTCTCCTTCAAAAGCACCTTTCAAACCCACAAACCCAACAACTAGAAGCAGCAGATGCATGGGAACACCACCACCTGGAAGTACCCCTCCAAGTCACACACCAGCCTGACTTGGAAATATATTACTGTTCCTTCACTGTCACTGGGTCAAACTCCTGGAACTGCCTTCCTAACAGCACTGTGAGTGTTCCTACAATACATGACAGCAGCGGCTTAAGAAGGCAGCTCACCACCACCTTCTCAAGGGCAATTAGGAATGGGCAATAAATGCTGGCCTAGCAAGCACCTCAACCCATGAACGAATATTTTAAAAAAGTTGGTGAGGGGGAATATTTTTCTCGATTATTTTTGAGTATCATCTTTGCAGTCATTCATTGAACAGCATCTCACTCTTATGTATTCTCTTGTGAACTGACATGCTATTGAGATGATTTGAATATTTTTGTCCAAAATGTAAATCAGTGGATTTGATTATTTTTCTCGTGTGCCCATCAATCCTGCATAGACTGCTTAGAAAGTCAAACTAGCCTTTATTCTAGGCTTATTAGATCCAGGTATAAATTATTTTTGGAATAGGTGATAATCTGGATCCTACAGTACTTATTCTAAAGTATGTCACTTGCAGCATTTTGCCTCCTAGGCACTTCCTTTTTATGTTCAATTTGGAAGAGTAAGATAAGGAAAATCATACAGAAGGTCATCTCCGACCACCTCCTTGTATCACCCTCCACATATCCCCCCCTCCCAACTCCATTTTTTGCTTTGTCCACCCCTTGGGTGAAAAAATTAGTTAAAACTGCATTTTCAAAATCCCAACTGACTTTAGCTCTCCATTTACAATGACGTTTTTGCGGCTATCAATCTGCTCAACTGTATGCTCACCTCCACCTTTGATATCCCAGTCCCCTGTCCTGAAAAAGTCCTTCACCCCTTCAAACAACCACCCATCTCCAACCTTTTCTCTCAAGTCCTGAATGTGTTGTCGCCTATCAAATCCATTCCCATCTTCTCTTTAATTCAATGTTTGAAATCCTCCATTAGGTTTCTGCCCATGCCACAGTATAAACAACTCTTATCAAAGTCACAAATGACCTTCTATTTGACAGTCACAAAGCTAAACTATGCCCCCCTCCTCCTCATTCTATCTGTAGCATTTGACATGTTTGACCATGCCTCCACCCTCCAACACCTCACCACTGTCATTGAGCTAGGTGAGACTGTACTTGCCTGGTTGCATTCTTACCTATCCTGTCATAGCCAGAGAATCACCTGCAATGGTTTTTCTCTCTCCTGAACTGTTACCTCTGCTGTTCCCTGAAGGATCCATCTATCCTTGGCCACCTCCCATATTCCCCTCAGCAACATCATCTGAAAACACATTAGTTTCCACATGTATGCTGATAGCACCATGCTCTACCTCACCACCACCTCTCAATCCCTCTACCCTCTCAAATTTGATGAATGAGCAGAAATTTCCTCCAACTGGGAAGACCAAAGCCATTGTCTTCAATCCTCACCATAATCTCTGTTCCCTAGTCATCAATTCAATCCCTCTCCCTCACAGCTGTTTAAGGCTGAAGCAGGCTGTTTGCAATCTTGGTGTCATATTTGACCCTGAGATGAGCTTTTAAGTACACATCCGAACCATTACCAGGACTACCTAGTTCCACCTATGTAACATTGCCTGACTCCACTTCTGCTGATACCCTCATCTATGCCTTTGTTATCTCTACACTTGACTATTCCAATTCAATCCTGGCTGACCTCCCAAACTCTACCCTCTATAAGACATTATCCAAAAATCAGCTGTCCATATCCCAACTCTCATCAAGTCATGCACACCTATCTGTGCTCGCTAACCTACATTGGCTCTCTGTTAAGCAACCCCTTGATTTTAAAATTTTAATCCTTGCTTTCAAATCCCACCATGGCCTCACCACTCCCGATCTCTCTAATCTCCTTCAGCCCTATAACCCTCTGAGTGTGGTCCTCCAATTCCAGCCTTGTGCATCACCAATTTTAATCACACCATTATTGACAGCCATGCCTTCAGCTGCCTACGTCCTAAACTCTGGAATTCCCATTGTAAATCTCCCAGCCCTACTACCCCTTGTTCCTCCTTTAAGACACATTAAAAACAAGCTTTTGACCATTTGCCTTAATCTCTCATTATGTGCCTCAGTGTCAAATTTTGTTTGATAACACTCTTGTGAAGTAGCTTGGGACATTTTACTATATTGAAGGTACTATATAAATACAAATTGTTGAGAAGGTTTTTAAAGTAAGTCCATCCAGAAAAGGCAGAGCTAAAACAATTCACTCTTCAAAATAGAAATAAAAGCAGAAAATTCGGCAAATTAATATGCAGATTGCTATAATAGCACTCTGTAATTTGAATGGAAAATTCTGATTTGTCAATAATTTTGTTACAACTACATAATTATTGTGACTGTAACTGTGGTCTAGGGGTATCCAAAATGGAACAACTGAAAAATGTGGTTGGAGGAATGACTGTCTTGGTGACTGGAATTTTAATGATATAAATCTGTGAATCTTGGAGATGCAGATGCTTTAATTCAAAATATTTTTATTTTCACCATCTCCTTTACTAATAGTGATGGGAGACTAACAATTCAAAGTTTTAATTTAAAAATATAGTAGCTATTTTTCCTCAGCCGAACTCATGCCATCAATTCATTTGACAAACAACTACTGTTAGCTTCAGGACTTTGATTACAAAAACCCTAGCTTTTATCAAAAATAAAAAAAATTCATTTCCAACAATTGCCTCCACTGTAACTTTTGTACTTCCCCTCTTAATCTGTGCATCTGATAATCCAAGTCACACTGTGCTAAGTAGGTAAATACTGAGCATTCACATGAATTATTAAATTAATTTCCTATTTTTTTGTGGACATGAAGGAAGACCCACATGCTTGATTTGTAAGCAACTACTTTGCTGAAAGAATACAGCATTCAAAGACAAAATGAAGCAAACCATGGTAAATGATTATTTGTATGTAGGAAAATTACATAAAGATAACATTTCTGAGTTAGCACCATTGTTCAAAAAGTACCGATCGATGTTTATGCTTACCATATATGTGTTGCTGCTATTAAGAAATGCTATGTGATTGGTCATAAGATGGTTTTGATAACAGTTATGTTTGGTGCTGTAGATAGCCATGTGGGAATATGATGTTGTGCCAAAAATTGGAGACCTGACTCAAAAAGGACAGATAGTAAATGTTCCTGGATACAAGGTGTTCAGAAAAGATAAGGAAGGAAAGAAAGGTGGTGGAGTAACAGTAATGAAAATGAAGATTATTACAGCATTGGAGAGAGAGGCTTCCTAGAGGAGTCAAGGACATAATCTATTTAGTTAGAGCTAAGAAACTAAATAGACGTATCATTACATTACTGGGTGTATTCTATAGATCACCAAGTAGCGGGAAAGATATAGAGGAATGAATTTGAAAGGGAATTACAGAGAGGTGCAAGAACTATAGAGTTGTGAAAATGGGGGACTTCAATTATCCTAATATGGATTGGGATAGTAATAGGGAATAGGGCAGAAAGGGAGAAGAGATTATGAAGTAAATTGAGGAGAATTTTCCAGATCAGTATTTTCTTGGTCAACAAGGATTGCTGATTCTGGTTCTGGGGAATGAGGTGGGTCAAGTCGATCAAGCATTAGTAAGAGAACATTTAGGGTGCAGTGATCATAGTATCATAAGATTTAGGTTGGTTATGGAACAGGTCAAAGAGTGATCCAGAATAAAAATACTTAATTGGGGGAGGGCCAATTTCAGTGGAATGAGAACAGATTTGCTCCAGGTAAATTGAAATTAAAAATTACTCAGTAAGTGTGTACCAGAACAGTGCGCTGCCTTCAAAGAGAAGACAGGGTGAGTATAGTTGAGATATATTCCCACAAGGGGAAAAGATAGAACAAACAAATTCAGAACTCCCTGGATGATGAAAGTGATAGAGAGTAAGATAGAGCAAATGTCAGGTGGATAATACAATTGAGCACCAGGCTGAATCTAGAAAGTTCAGAGCGGAAATGAAAAAAAACGGAGAAACAAAGAGAAGGGACAAGAAAAGACTGGCAGCTAACATAAAAGGGAATCCAAAAGTCTTCTATAGGCATATAAATGATAAAAGGTAAAAGGAAGAGTGGAGTCGATATGGGACCAAAAAGTGGAACCTACTCATGGAGGGAAGCAGCATAGCTGAGATAGTAAATGAATACTTTGCATCTGTCTTTACTGAGGATGAAGATGCTGCAGAGGTAATGATGAAAGAGGAGGTAGTTCAGACACTCAAGGGTTAAAAATTGATAAGGAGTTATCGGATAGGCTTGCTGCACTTAAAGTTGATAAATCACCAGCCCTGGATGAGATGCATTCAAGGACGCTGAGGAAAGTAATGGTGGAAATTGTGAAGATACTGGCCATAATCTTCCAATCCTCTTAGAGACAGTGGTGGTGCCAGAGGACTGGAGATGTTAATGGTACATCCTTGTTCAAGAAGGGGTGCAAGGTTAAACCCAGCAACCACTAGCCAGTCAGGTTAACTTTGGTGGTGGAAAAGTTTTTAGAAATGATAATTCAAAACAAAATTAATAGTCACTTGGACAACTGTGGATTAACTAGGGGAAAGCCAACATTTGTTAAGGGCAAATCACTAACTTGCTTGAGTTTTTTGATGAGGTACAGAGAGGGTTAATAAGGGTGATGTGGTGCACTTGGATTTCCAAGAGGTCACATGAAGTGCCACATAACAGGTTTGTCAGCAAAGTTGAAGCCCATAGAATAAAAAGGACAATCGCTACATGGATACGAAGTTCGCTGAATGACAGGAAATGGAGTGGTATTGAAAAGTTGTTTTTCGGACTGAATGAAGGTTTATAGTGTAATTCCCCAGGGGGCTGGTGTTAGGACCAGTGCATTTTTGATCTATATTAATGACATAGGCTCAGATTTTTACCACAATGGAGAGCCTCGCCATCATTGTGAAAATCCTTGAAATGGCCATTTCCCAGTTTCATGGGGGCAGGACTGGAATCAGGTCGGGGTTTGCACAAGCATGATTCACGGAGGCAGCTGGCCGTTTAAATCACTAAAGTGGGATTTTGGAAGAACAGGAGTGTGGAAAATGGAGTGTGCAGATTAGAACAGGTAAGATGAGTTCTGAACTATGTGGATTCTTATGGACAGCCAGGATATCCCTTTGGGGAGGTAAGACATCCTTTGGGATTGTTAAAAATGAACATGATTATACACTTTGTAAACACAAACTCATTGGAACTGTCAAGTTGTAAAAGAACTGTTCAGCTGTCCAATAACTGTCTAGCTGTCCAGGAACGTTCCAGCTGTCAAGGATATGTTAAGGAGCTGTCCAGCTGTCAAGGATATGTCCAGCTGTCAAGGAGCTGTCCAGGAATTGTCCAGCTGTCAAGGAACTTCCAGCTGTCCAGCTTTCAAATCAAAGCTGTCTAAGCTATCCAGGTAGTGTCAAAGTTATCCAGGAAGTGTCAAAGCTATCAAGGAACTGTCCAAGGATACAAGATGAGTTGGCATAGTGGGGGTAAGGGAAAAGGGTGGCAGGTGGGAGGCATGGATTGGCACCAAGTTGGCATAGGGGCCAGGGGGGTCAATAGAGGGTAACTAAGTTGGCACAGGAGTGTGAGGACCATGGGGGTGAGTGGGGGCATCGGTTGGCATTGGTCTCCATGGATGGGCCATAGGGAGTCTGTGGGGTGGGTGAGGAGTGAGAGCTTGAGGGATGTTTTTGTTTTATTATTTTTTTTTATCTATTTCAACACAGTGCCGGGGCACAGAGGCAGGCCTTGCGCCCAGCCTGCTTCCTCACCCAGTCGATTTGTTCTGGGGTTGCCTGTCCCAACTTGTTTTCCAGGCTCCCTTGACTGAAAATCCAACCTGCAGGCAAACATTTTTAAAGGTTGGGTTCACCGCGCCAGGAAATCACCCAGGGATGAAAATCTGGGCCCTAGACTTTGATGCACAGGGCACAATTTCAAATTTACGGGTGACACAAAACTTGGAAATTTGTGAATTGTGAGGAGGATAGAGCAGATCTTCAAGAGGACTCAGACTGGTTGGTGGAATGGGTGAACAAGTAACAGGTTAAATTTAATGCCGATAAGTGTGAAGTGATATATTTTAGTTGAAAGAACAATGAGATAATATAGTGTAAAAGGTACAATTCTAAAGGGAGTGCAGGAGCAAAGGGACTTGAGAGTATTTGTGCACAAATCAATGAAGGTGGCAGGACAGGTTGAGAGAGTGGTTAATAAAGCATACAGGATCTTGGGCTTTATAAGTAGGGGCATAGAGTACATAGAGTACAAAAACAAGGAAGTTATGATGGACCTGTATAAAACCCTGGTTCAGCCTCAAAGGGAGTGGCACAACTTTAATGCCATGAAGGACAAATTCCTGGAATGTATACAAGATGGTTTTCCAGAACAGTATGTTGAGGAACCAACTAAAGAATGGGCTATCTTAGATCTAGATTTTACAATGAGACAGGGCTAATTAATAATCTCATTGTTAAGGAGCTTTTAGGGAAGAGTGACCGTTAAATGATATGATTTTACATCAACTTTGAAAGTGACACAGTTCAATCTGGAACTTAAATCTAATGGGTCTTAAATCTAAACAAAAGAAACTATGAAGTTATGAGGGGTAAGTTGGCTGTGGTAGATTAGGAAACTACATTAAAAGGTTAGGCAGTGGACAGGCAATGGCTAGCATTTAAAGAATCAATACATGGTTTACAACAAATTTACATTCCATTAAGGTACAAAAACCCAGCTGGAAAAGTGATCCAACCACGGCTAACAAGAGAAGTTAAGGATTGTATTAAAGGAAGAGGCCTATAGGTTACCAAAATAAGTTGTAAGTCTGAGGATTGGGAGTATTTTACATTTCAGCAAAGGAGGACTAAAATATGATGAAGAAAGGGAAAACAGAATTTGAGAGTAAACATAAAAATAGACCATAAAAGCTTTTGTTGGTATGAAAAAAGTAAAAGATTAACAAAGATGAATGTGGCTCCATTGCAGGCAGAGATAGGAAAAATTATGATGGGGAATAAGGACGTGGCAGAGAAATTAAACAAATAATTTATCTGCCTTCACAGAGGAAGATACAATAAACCTCCCAGAAATACTAGAGAACCAAGCGACTAGCGAGATTGAGGACCTGAAAGAAATTAGAATTAGTAAAAAAAATAGTACTGGAGAAACTAATGGGACTGAAAGTTAGTAAATCCCCTGGATCCGATTATCTACTTCCCAGAGTTTTGAAAGTGGTGGCTGTAGAGATAGTGGATGCATTGATGATCATTCTCCAAGATTCTATAGATTCTGGAATAGTTGCTGCAGATCGGAAAGTAGAAAATGTAATCCCACGATATAAGAAAGGAGGGAGAGAAAAAACTTTGTTAGGAAAAACAGAAATGCAGTGCATTTCTTAAATGGTGAGAGGTTGAGAAGTGTTGATGTCAGAAGTTACTGGATGTCCTTGTTCATAAGTCACTGAAAGCTAACATGCAGGTTCAACAAGCAATTGGCCTTTATTGCAAGAGGATTTGAGTTCAGGAATAAATAGGTTTTGTTGCAGTTACATAGAGCTGTGGTGAGACCACACCTGGAGTATTGTGTACAGTCTTGATCTCCTTACTTAAGGAAAGATAAACTTGCCACAGAGGGAGTGCAACAAAGGTTCACCAGACTGATTCCTGTGATGGTGGGATTGTCCTTTGAGGAGAGATTGAGGAGACTGGACCTGTATTCTCTAGAGTTTAGATGAATGAGAGGTGATCTCACTGAAGCATACAAAATCCTTACAGTGCTCAATAGGGTAGATGCTGGAAGGATGTTTCTCCTGGCTAGGAGGAATTTCTTCACTCAGTGGCTGGTGAATCTTTGGAATTCTCTACCCCAGAGGGCTGTGGAGGCTCAGTCATTGAGTACGCTTAAGACAAAGATTGGTAGATTTCTACATATTAAAGACATCAAGGGATATGGGGATAGTGTGGGAAAATAGCATTGAGGTAGAAGATCAGCCATGATCTAGTTGAATGGTGGAGTAGGCTCAAGGGGCTGAGTGGTCTACTCCTGCTCTTATGTTCCTAATTCTGGACACCACACTTTAGGAAAGATGTGAAGGCATCAGAGAGTGTGCAGAATAGATTCACGAGAATGTCTCCAGAATGAAGAAGTTCAGCTACCTGGATTGGGGAAGCTGGGGTGTTGTCCTTGGACAAGAGATTAAGAGGAGATTTGATAGAGGTATTCAAAATTATGAGGGGTCAGGACAGGGTAGATGGGGAGGAACTGTGCCCACTGGTGAGAGGGTCAAGAACCAGAGGGCACTAATTTAAGCTGAATGGCAAAAGAAGCAACAGTGACATGAGGAACATTGTTTTTTTACGCAACACTTGGTTATAATCTATATGCTCTGCCTGAAGAGGCGGTGGGGCGGATTCAACCGTGGCCCTTCAAAAGAGAATTGGATAATTATCTAAAGTGAAAAATTTGCAGGCCTAAGGGGAAAAGACAGCTGAGTTCCTCTTGCAAAGAGCTGGCAGAGACATGACGAGTCAAATGGCCTCCTTCTGTGCTGTAAACGTTCTATGACTTGCTGATGCTCTGAGGAAGAATCGTTGAATTGCATGCTAAACCCTGAAGAAATACTGGGGTGGAAATTCAAGTATATGCTAAAGTCTGGGCCCAAGTGCCTTCCAAAATTGGACCTAGGGCCTCATTTCAATGGAGCTTAGCAGTCGGCACCTATCACACCTCCAGAAGCAGCTCAACTGACTTTCAGAATCAAATTTCTGTCTGCTGCATTGCTGATAAATCATGCAAGGTGAAGGTTGAGAAAAATGCAAAAGATCCCAGCATGGGCTAGCAGTGCCCCAGAGTAATAGCTCTACCAGTGGTGAAGTTTTGGAATAAGAAGTTTCCCTACTGTTTATTGGTGAATTCTTATTGAGACACACAAAGGCAAAACCAGGAAATACAAATTAGATTTAAATTGTGCATAAAAAGCAGAATAAAGATTGGAATATACATATGGGATTAAGAGAGATGAAAGAAACGGAGACAGAATTTTTTTTTTTATTTTTAAGAGAAATTTCCAACACTAGCTTCTGAAGGAATAAGGCTTCATACTTGTAAAATTAAATTTTCAGAGCCAGAGAGATTATTTCACAGTAATTTTTTTTCATTCATGAGATGTGGGCATTGCTGGCTAGGCCAGCATTTATTGCCCATCCCTAACTGCCTTTGAGAAGGTGGTGGTGAGCTGCCTTCTTGAACCGCTGCAGTCCATGTGGTATTAGTATACTCACCGTGCTGTTAGGAAGTTGCAAGATTTTGACCCAGTGACAATGAAGGAACGGCGATATATTTCCAAGTCAGGGTGGTGAGTGTCTTGGGGGGAAACTTGGTGTTCCCATGTGTCTGCGGCCATTGTCCTTCTAGATAGTACTGGTCATGGATTTGGAAGGTGCTAAGGAGGCTTGGTGAGTTCCTGCAGTGCATCTTGTAGATGGTACACACTGCTGCCACTATGTGGTGATGGAGGGAGTAAATATTTGTGGATGGGGTGCCAATCAAGCGGGCTGCTTTGTCCTGGATGGTGTCAAGCTTCTTGAGTGTTGTTGAAGCTGCACTCATCCAGGCAAGTGGAGAGTATTCCATCACACTGCTGACTTGTGCCTTGTATATTATGGACAGGCTTTGGGGATTCAGGAGGTGAGTTACCCACCCCAGGATTCCTACCTCTGACCTGTTCTTGTAGCCACAGTATTTATATGGTTAGTCCAGTTCAGTTTCTGGTCAATGGTAACTCCCAGGACTTTGATAGTGGGGGATTCAGTGATGGTAATGGCATTGAATGTCAAGGGGCGTTGGTTAGATTCTCTCTTGTTGGAGATGGTCTTGCCTGGCATTTGTGTAGCATGAAAGTTACTTGCTACTTGTTAGCCTGGGTATTGTTCAGATCTTGCTGCATTTGGACATGGACTGTTTCAGTATCTGAGGAGTTGTGAATGGTTCCAAACATTGTGCAATTATCAGCGAATGTCCCGCTTCTGACCTTATGATGGAAGGAAGGTCATTGATGAAGCAGCTGAAGATGCTTGGGCCTAGGACACTACCCTGAGGAACTCCTACAGTGATGTCCTGGAACTGAGATGATTGACCTCCAACAACCACAACCATCTTCTTTGTACCAGGTATGGCTCCAACCAGTGGAGAATTTTCCCCCTGGTTCCCATTGACTCCAGTTTTGCTAGGCTTCTTAATGCCACACTTGGTCAAATGCTCCCTTGATGTCAAGGGCAGTCACTCGACCTCAGGTTTTTATTATTACTCAACGTATGATGAAAAATTAACTTATTCCTGATGTTCCAGCTCTAACTTTTTCTGTCATCTTTATAGGGAAACTAGTGGGCCATTAATCAAGTTACCGCAGTTCATGCCATTGTATTCATTTCAATGCCAAGTCTATCAGAGATCTGCAAAGGGAGGACTGCACAAGCACGCTGTGAAGGAGCAGGGTATTTGACAGCAATTTGTCAATGTCCATGTTTAAATACAAATGATTGGACGCTAGAAGTTTGTTGTCTGTTAGCCTCCCTTTTATTCCCCCATGTAAAGCTCCTGCCCCCACACCTCCAGTAAAAGCAGATGCAAATGACGGCTTTTGATTGCAAATGCAAAAGATGAACAGTTTTTGAAATGCCTAAAAAATATACCAATGCTTGGGTATCTGACACTGAGATATCACAGCAGCACAAATTGTCAAAGAGTAGATTCTGCTTTGTGATTTCTTCCCCAGAGATAATGTCCTGGTGACAGAGCACTCCACTGAGGCAGATGTACCCTGAAGAAGAAAAAGCAGTTTGGATCTCATTCTAAAATTCTAGGTTCATCCAACATTAGCTCTGATTTTTTTTCCAATAATTTATATAGATTTTTCTTTTCCCACCTATTTCCATTATTTTTAAATGTATTTCCATCCATTGTTTTATCTCTACCTTTTAGCCTTTTTCGATTCCTTCACCCCCACCCCCACTAGGGCTATCTGTACCTTGCTTGTCCTGCTTTCTACCCTTAATTAGCACATTCCTTAGATAATATCACCACCTTCAACACCTCTTTGTCCTTTTGTCTGTGACATCTTTTGGTTATCTCCACCTATCACTGGCCCTCTATCCAGCTCTACCTGTCCCATCCCCCCTTAAACCAGTTTATATTTCACCTCTCCTATTTTTACTTAGTTCTGTTGAAGAGTCATACGGACTCGAAACGTTAACTGTGTTCCTCTCCGCAGATGCTGCCAGACCTGCTGAGTTTTTCCGGGTATTTTTATTTTTGTTTCTGATTTTTTTCTAATCTGCTTTCTGAATGGTCATGGCAGCCGAAGGCAGTACCGCTGTCAAACTTCTTAGGCAGTTTTAAAACCTCGGTCTTTTGTCTTCAGATGCTCCACAAAAAAAACGCCTGTTTTGTCTCCGAACACTGGCCCCTTTTTTCAATTGCTTTAAAGCAATTCCTACCGCTCCGACATGTTGCAGAGAAATGCCAAGAGTATCGGTCCTCCAAGGAGCAGCTCTGGTCCTCCGGCGGAGGGGGGGGGAACGTTCGGCGTGGCGCCGCTCTTGGCGGCCCTTGTCATTGTTGGCACCTCCGTGGAGCAGGCGGCACGTGTGGATGGTGATTCCAAACCGTTTGTCTAAAGAGAAACTTCCAGAGAGCGGGCGACAGGAATCGAGAGGCCTCTGCGCCGGACCGCTGGCGGTTGAAATTTGGGAAGCCGGCCGAGCGAGGAGAGTCGGTGGATCATGGGGCCGGTAAGGGAGCGGAGGGGGCCGGGGGCCGGTAAGGGAGCGGAGGGGGCCGGTAAGGGAGCGGAGGGGGTCGGGGGCCGGTAGGGGAGCGGAGGGGGCCGGGGGCCGGTAAGGGAGCGGAGGGGGCCGGTAAGGGAGCGGAGGGGGTCGGGGGCCGGTAAGGGAGCGGAGGGGGCCGGGGGCCGGTAAGGGAGCGGAGGGGGCCGGTAAGGGAGCGGAGGGGGCCGGTAAGGGAGCGGAGGGGTCCGGGGGGAGCGGAGGGGGCCGGGGGCCGGGTCTGCAGTGAGTCCCGGGAATGACAGGCAGGATAACGTGTTGCTGCTGCGAGGGACCCCGGGGACACATCACCGGGTCCGTCCCATATTAAATCTGAAAGTTACCGTGTACCAGCCAACAATCCTGAGGGTTCACTCCTTTAAACAGCAAATAGAGAACCTGGCTAATTGCTCACTTATTACAAACTAATTATACTTCAACATTTTTAGAAATATATTTCCAGAGGAAAAGAGCCTCCTCTCAACTGGCAAATACTTAATGAGGAGGCTTGCGCCAGGAAGCACCTTTTATAAGTTAAAATTAATTTATTTTAACCTGAAGCTTTTTAAAAGTTTAATCCAGTTAAAAAGCAAAATCTATAACTTTTTAGCACATGTTATCTAACTTTAAATATCACTTGTTAGTGATTTATGTGATCATAATTATATTTTTAAGCAGTTGCTTTATGCAGTTTTTGGGGTGCAGTGATAGTGAGCCATGGCCACAGCTGCCTGCTGTTTTCTGCCCCCCTACATCGTGCTGCTGGGCCTTGCTGCAGCTGAATCTGGGAGGGAATCTCTCCCCCCGCCCCCCCAACCCCCCTTCAAAGCAACCAAAATTCTCGCCATGGTGATGTCAGTGGATTCATAGAATCATGTAGAATGGTTACAGTCCATCATGTCTGTGCTGACTATTTGAAAGAGCATTCACCTAGTGCCTGTACGTTTTTCCTTTTCAGATAATTCAATCCCCTTTATGCCTTGATTGAATCTGTCTCCAACACACTGTCAGACAGTGCATTCCAGATCCTAATCACTTGCACATGAAAAAGTTTTCTTCATGTTGGCATTTTTGCCACTTACCTGAAATCTGTTCTTGATCTTTCCGCCAATTTTGTGAACTTTTCTCCCTATATACTCTGTCCAGACCCCTCGTGGTTCTGAATACCTCTATCAAATTTCCTCTTAACCTTCTCTCCTCTCAGAAAGACAATCCCAACTTCTTCAATCTATTACATAGACTGAAGTTCCTCATCCCTGGAACCATTCTTGTGAGCCTTTTCTGTAACCTCTCTAATATCATCACAGCCTTCCTAAAGTGCGATGCCCAGACCTGTGTTATATACAGCTTTAACATAATTTTCTTCCTTTTGTACTGTATGCCCCTATTGATAAAGCCCAGGATCTGTATGCTTTAGTAACTGCTCTGTCACCCTGTCCTGCTATGTTTAATGACTTGTGCACATATACACCCAGGTCCCTCTGCTCCTGCACCCCTTTTAGAATTGCATCCTTCATCTTATATTGTCTCTGTTCTTTCTACGAAAAGAAATTACTTCACACTTCAGTGCATTAAATTTGTTTTGCCACTTGTCTGCTCGTTCCATCAACCTGTCTATGTTGTTTTGAAGTTCTACACTA
Source organism: Cetorhinus maximus (assembly GCF_964194155.1). NCBI lineage: Eukaryota > Metazoa > Chordata > Chondrichthyes > Lamniformes > Cetorhinidae > Cetorhinus > Cetorhinus maximus. The sequence continues at coordinate 47,304,485 of NC_135898.1, forward strand.
TCCTCCTCACAGTTCACAATACTTCCAAGTTTTGTGTCGTCTTCAGTTTTTGAAACTCTGCCCTATACACCAGGGTCAAGATCATTAATATATCAGGAAGAGCAGTAATCCTAACACCAACTGTGGAACTCCACTATAAACCTTCAAGTCTGAAAAATAACTTAACCAATATGCTTTGTTTCATGTCACTCAGCCAATTTCATATTGACGTTGCTACTGTCCCTTATATTCCATAAGCTGTAACTTGCACACAGGTCTGTTGTTCGGCACTTTACCAAATGCCTTTTGGACGTCCATGTACACCACTTAACAGCATTGCCCTCATCAGCCCTCTCTGTCACCTCTTCAAAAAAACTTCAAGTTAGTTAAACACAATTTGCCCTTAAATTGTGTGATAGCTTTCCTTAATTAACCTGCATTTATTTTTTCTAGAAACATAAGGTTAAACCTGCTGGCCTGTAGTTACTCAACTTATCTTTACACCCTTTTTTGAACAAGATTATAACATTTACAATTCTCCAGTCCTCAGGCACCACCCCTGAGTCTAAAGAAAGAGGAAAATTATGGCTAGTGCCACCACAGCTTTCAGTCTCACCTCCTTCAGTATCCTTGGATGCACCTCGTCCACTCGTGCCTTATCAACTTTGGGTTGTAACTTCCAAGCTCCGGGGAAGTGTATGTGGGGGTACTTCAGATGTGCTGGGGTACCCCATCCCCAAGCGTTTTGAGTGTGTGTAAAAGAAACTAACCCTTTCCGTTTACCCTATCTCGAGCTTGCTGTGGGGTTATTAACAGAAATTGGATCATACCAAAACTGAGTTGTTGGGAAACAGGTCACTATTTGCAAAGGGGGAAATCAAAAATTTAAAACACCTTTCTGTTTACAGATGAGAAGAGAAATCAGGGCTGTTTAAATTAAACCCCCTCATGTCCGTAACAATAAAGATTGCACAGGCCTCTGACCCCCCCTCCCACAAACCCCCACCCCACAACCCTCTTCCACCTCCTCCCTCCCCCAAGGCCTGACCCAACCTGATCCTGATCTGGTTCCCCTCCTCAGGCCCAGCCTGACTCGCCTCCTCCACCTCCACCCCCCCCCCCCCCCAACTGCAGACCAGGGTTTACAAATGTCAGAACTTCCTCCTTCCTCCTCTTTACCATGACCCGGGTAGCAGCATCTTCCTTGATGGATGCAAAGTATTCATTTACTATCTCAGACATGCCCCTTGCCTCCAGACGCAAGTCCCATTTTTGGTCCCGAATCAGCCCTACTCTTTTTAACCTCCTTTTTACTATTTATGTGCCTGTAGAAGACTTTTGAATTTCCTTTTATATTAGCTGCCAGTCTCTTCTCATACTCTCTTATTGCTTCTCTCATTTGCTTTTTCAATTCCCTTCTGAACCTTTTATATTAAGCCTGGTTCTCTGTTGTATTATCCACCTGACATCTGTCATAAGCATTGTTGTTTTTCTTCATCTTAATTTCTATCCCTTTTGTCACCTAGGGAGCTCTGAATTTGTTTGCCCTTTTCCCCTTTCTGGAACTATACCTTGATTGTGCCAAAATATCTCCTGTTTGATGGCAGCCCATTGTTCACTTACAGTTTTTCCTTCCAACCTTTAATTCCAGTTTATCTGGGTCAGATCCATTCTCACCTCAATTTCCCTTCAGTTAATTATTCTTACTCTGGATTGTTCCTTGTCCTTTTCCAAAGCCAACCTAAAGCTCATGATATTATGATCGCCGTTCCCTAAATGTTTCTCTTCTGACATTTGATCTGCTTTGCCCACCTCAATCCGAAGAACCAGGTCTCTCAATACCTCCTTTCTCGGTGGACTGGAAACACACTGCAGTAGAAAATTCTCCTGCGCACACTCTCAGAACTCTTGCCCGTCTTTGCCCTTTATCACTATCTTAGTCTGTATTCAAATAATTGAAGTCCCCCATTATAACTACTCCAGAATTCTTCACATCTCTAATTTTCTTGAAAATATATTCCTCTACGTCTTTCCCACTATTTGGTGACCTATAGACCACATTGAGCAATATAATTGCAGCTTTTTTGCTCCTTATCTTTAGCCAAATTGGTTCTGTCCTTGACAGCTTCCGCCCCTCTGGGACATTCTCTCCCTAATCAATACTGCCACCCCTCCCATTTCCTTCCTATCCTATCTTTCTTGAACACTTTGAATCCAGCAATATTTAATACCCACTCCTGCCCTCTTTGAGCCAGGTCTCTGTTATCGCTACAACATTTTTCCATGTGACTATCTGCACCTGCAACTCGCCAATCTTATTTACCACGCTCCATTCACATCCGTGCAAAGTAACCCCAATTTAGACTTTATTACTTGCCCCCTTATGCTGAACCCACCTAATGCCTTACTGTTTCTATTCTAATACTATCTGTGATTAGTGATTAGATACATGAAATCTGTTCCCTTTCTCCTTTGTACCTCAGGCATTGAGAGTAGTTTTAGTATCCCTATTATTGCATCGGCTGCAATAAAGTCACTGCACAAAATAAAAACCTTCCTGTTCTGTAAGGTTACTGAGTGAATAAACTTGCCGAGACATCTGTCTGTACGTCTAATTTTTAATCTTAAATCAACCATGGCCAGGTCGGGGCAGGCCTGGGCCTGACAGCCCTATCAGGGTTACAAGATGACACCCTTAGACAATGAGCTGTACCAGCGCACCAGATTGAACAAGTGAGAACCCCACAATACCATGATCATCGATGGTCACAGCAAGCACAGCTTCGCTATTAATGGGAACTGACGCTTTGGCCCATATGCAGTGATTCCACAGGCATTACTACAGTGGGATGTTGGAAGCTACAAAGATACCAGTGAGGACAGTCTTGCTCTATTTTACATACTGGAACTCAAAATAGAGATTCTGGTTTTGGGTATGGGTGAGAGAATCCAGAGGCTGTTTATGAAGAGCAAGGGGATTGCTGTGGAGGTACAGAATACGCCAAATGTGCGACCTTCAACTTCCTAACGAGTGAGAAAAGATGCACAGCAGCTGCACTGATCCCACCTCACTACCTCTCTGGAGAGCTGGTGTAACTCACAGCAATGTCTGAGGAACCTTTCTCAAATTATACAGAATAATTAAACTGTGTTTGCGTCAAAAAAAAAATGTCTTCTGTTGCAGAGAAAAAACACAAAGAGAGTTCCAAGTTTTCGCAAGCTGCTGAAAACTAGCAATGTGAAGCTTGCAAATAAATTGAAGAATAAGCAATATAACCAGCAAAGTGCGGCAAAGAAATACAAGAAAGAACAGAAACAGCTTCGACAAGCTGCTCGAGATGTTTCGGCCAAAACGGGAACACCATTGGATCAGCCAAAAAGGAAAAGATCAGGCAAGTTCCATTGCCCCATGGTGACTTATGACTTCAATGCAGCACATAGTATAGGCAGGACCATTGGATTATAGTGGCTGAATAAGTCACGTTCAATTTTTTATTAATGGTATTGTAGGGTTTACTACTGGATTGGCAATTATATTCATGATTCCATCCATGTATTCGTGTAAAAAAGCATATAGAATGACCCTTATCTTTGATCATGTCAATCAAATAGGTACATTTAAAATTGTTAATTTCACTCACTTGAGGATTCAATTCAATCAGTCCATGCTTTAGCTATTTAGTTAGTAGGCGCAATAGTATTGTACTTGCTGTAGTGACAGCTCTGTTCTCATTTCTTCTTTATCACAAAGTAAAAGTGCAAATACTCGGTTCCCATTAATAGTGAAGCCGTGCTTGCTGTGGCCATCAATGATCATGGTATTGTGGGATTCTCGCTTGTTCACTCTGGTGCACTGGTATAGCTCATCGTCTAAGGGTGTCATCTTGTCACCCTGATAGAAGAACAATTTAGTATAAATGAAACGATACAATCATTTGTATGAGAAATAGTTAGTGGGTGTTTGTTTTTTAAATACTGCAAATTGGCATTGTATAACAGTTTTCTAGTTCTATGAAAGCTAAAATAATTTAACTGAGTTCAGTGAAGAGACTTCAAATGATGATTTTGGTTCCTAGACATAGCAAAGAATAATGTTAGAGTTATTCAGTGGCCTGAGTTCGCTGCAGCTAGCAGTGATGGAGCTACACTTACTGTTCAGTACACTTACAGATGCCCCATAGACTTTTATCGGCCTTTTAAGTGGCAGCTTATCGTTGAACATTTGACCCAGTATGTGCCCTCTACAGCGGATTTGTGGCATGTATGAACAAAGCATGCAACAGCATGACTGTTGAGTAGGATTGTAGAATTCATACTGAAACAGAGTCTAAATCAGAAAGTAAAAGTTGAAATATTTAATTTGTTGTAAAATAATGTACAGAAGGCAAATGGGAAAAAAAGATGGGGTTACGAGAGAGACAAAAGCGACAGAAATGAAAAGAAGTTAACCTAATTTTTTTAGAATATCCATCAATAATTCTGAAGGAGTGAGACCAGACATTTGTTAAAAATAATAAAATTTTCATTGCCAGAGAGGCTGTTTGCAAGTTACTGAGACTAATCATGGTAGAATTTGAAATTCAGTTTGAGGGCAAGCAACTCTGGTCTCAAACCAGTGTCTTCAACTTAAATAAGGGCATTTACAGAGGTATGAAGAAAGAGTTGTCTAAAGCAGGCTGGGAAAATAGGCTAAAGGGAAGGTCAGTGGATGAGCAGTAGCAGACATTTAAGCAGATATTTCATAACGCTCAGCAAAAATTTATCCCGGTCAAAAAAAATGGACTCGATGAGAAGGATGAACCACCCATGGTTAACAAAGGTGGCCAAGGGGAGTATCCAATCAAAAACTAAGACATACAAAGTGGCGAAAACTAGTGCTTGGCCAGAATATTGGGAATTTTTTAGGAACTAGCAGCAGATGACTAAGAAGCTAATAAAGAGGGAGAAAATTGATTATGAAAGTATATTGGCAAAAGATATAAAAACAAACAGAGTTTCTATGGGTACATAAAAAGAGAGTAGCTAAAGTGAGTGTGGGATCCTTGGAGGATGCGACTGGAGAATTGATAACAGGGAACAGGGAAATGGCAGATAGTTTGAACCAATATTTTGCATCAGTCTTCACGGTGGAGGACCCTATAAACATTCCAAAGATATCAGATAAGCAAGGAGCTAATGGGAGGAAAGATTTTATAACAGTCTCTGCCATGAGGGACAAAGTATTTGACAAACTAATGGGACTAAAGTCAGACAAGTCACCAGGACTTGATGGCCTGCATCCAAGGGTTTTAAAGGAAGTGGCTGCAGAGATAGCAGAGGCATTGGTGGAAATATTCCAGAACTCACTGGATTCCAGGAGGGTCCCAGCAGATTGGAAAACCTCTAATGTGACACACCTGTTCAAGAAGGGAGGGAGACCAAAACCAGGAAACTATAGGCCAGTCAGCCTAACATCTGTCATTGGGAGAATGCTAGAGTCCATTATTAAGTAAGAAATAGGGCATTTAGAAAAGTTTAACGCAATCAAACATGGTTTTGTGAAAGGGAAATCATGTTTGACAAATTTGCTAGAGTTCTTTGAGAATATAACAAGCAGAGTTGAAAAGAGGAACCAGTAGATGTAGTATATTTGGATTTCCAGAAGACAATCGACAAGGTGCCACATAAAAGGCTATTGCACCAGATAAGAGCTCACAGTATTGGGGGTAACGTATTAGCATGGATTGGTTAACACACAGAAGACAGAGAGTCAGGATTAATGGGTCTCTTTCAAGTTGGAAAGACATAACTAGTGGAGTGCCACAAGGGTCAGTCTTAGGGCCTCAATTATTTACTATCTGTATTGACTTGGAGGAGGGGGCAGAGTGTAATGTATCCAAATTTGCTGATGATACAAAAATAGGTGGGAGGGCATGTTGTGATGAGGACCTAAAGAACCTGCAAGGGGATATAGACAGGTTGAGTGAGTGGGCAAAAACTTGGAAGATGAAGTTTAATGTAGGAAAGTGCGAGGTTATGCACCTTGGTATGAAAAATCAAAAGGCAGACTTATTTAAATGGAGAGAGACTCCAAAAAAGTGCAGCACAGAGGAATCTGGGTGTTCTTGTGCATGAAACACAAAAGTTAGCATACTGGCGCAGCAAGTAATTAAGGCGGCAAATGGAACTTTGGCCTGTATTTCCAGGGGATTGGAGTTTAAAAATAGGGAAGTCTTGTTACAACTGTACAGGGTGTTGGTGAGGACATACCTGGTGTACTGTGTACAGTTTTGGTCCCTGTATTTAAGAAAGGATATACTGGCATTGGAGGCAGTTCAAAAGAGATTCACTAGGCTGATTCCTGGGATGAAGGGGCTCGCTTATCGTGAACAGCTAAACAGGTTAGGTCTTTATTCATTAGATTTTAGAAGAATGAGGGGTGATCTTATTGAAACATACAAGATTCTAAGGGGGCTTGACAGGGTAGATGTTGAGATGATGTTTCCACTAGTGGAGAATCTCGAACTAGGGGACATAGTTACAGAATAAGGGGACACTCATTTAAAACTGAGATGTGAAGGAATTTCTTCTCTGAGGGTAGTAAATGTCTGGAATTCTTTACCTCTAGAGTTCTGGAGGCTAGATCGCTGAAAGTATTTAAAGAGGAGATAGATTTTTGAAATATCGGTGAGCTGAGGGCTATGAGGAACTGGCACGAAAGAGGAGTTGAGGCCTGGGGCAGATCAGCCATGATCTTAGTGAATGGCGGGGCAGGCTTGAAGAGCTGAATGGCCTACTCCTGCTCCTGTTTCTTATGTTCCTATATTCAATCGTGCTTTAAAAAATCATTTAATATTTGAATTACCGGCCCTAACATTTAAGCATGTTTAGTGGGTAACTAGCGGGTAAGTTCAGCAGCTTAGATTTGGCATTGAAATCTAAGCTATCAACAGGCCACTAGAGAAGCAAAGCTTGTGGAAGAGCAGGATAGATTGGACAGCAACATCCAGATTTCTGCATTTAACTGCATGTGTGCAGACTCTGGAACTTGCTGTCTGATTTCGTCCATGATAACGGTGAGTGCCGTTAGCATCACTGTTATTACTTCAAGATTCGTGACATTGTCTTGTACACATAGTTCCTGCAAAAATTATCTTGCATCACTGCAAATTATTAACCAGTTGTGTTGTCCATATACATAAATAGATGAAGAAGAAGAAGAGGAAATGGAAGAGGATGTTCTTCCTTTAGATATGCTAGAGGATGATGACTTAGAATATATGCAAAGCATGGGTCAGAGGGCATTGTTTCTCACCAGGGATCTTCATTCAAGGTAAGATTTTTATAGTTTCATTTTTCACAATTTATTGTACTGATTCACCATATTTCAAAGACAATTGTATGAGCTATTATTGTATCATGAAATTATTACTAAAGTAAATTGAACATAAACACTGGCAGATTTTTGGGTGCAAATAAGCTGCTAGTCCATCATTTTTAAAGGCACTATTGTATTTTTTTCTACTATTTCCGAACTCAATGTGTGATCCTTAATCAGGAGATTGGAATATTTCAGTCTTTGTGCATTTCCACAAATTGTTCTTTGTGTACATCTGACATGATGTCTACTTGAGCAACACTGGAAAGGATCAAGTGCTCAATTGACTTTCCTCTTTTTCTCAGATAATATGGAAAGCACTTTCAAATTTCCTACATCTTTGCAAACATTTATGACTAGCAAGTTAGGATTGGAGAATGATACAGCATTGAAGGAGGCCATTCAACCCATTACGTCTCTTTAGTAGAGCTATCCAATTAGTCCCAATCCCCAACTCTTCCCCATAGCCCTGTATTTTTTTTCCCTTGAAGTATTTATCCAATTCTCTTTTTTGAATGTTACAATTGAACCTCTATCTATCATCCTTTCAGTCAGTTTGAACACCTCTAAGATTAGCAAAAACAAATCTGGGTCCATTACAAGTGGAGTCAGGAGAGTTTATAATGGAGAATAAGGAAATGGCAGAGAGACTAAACAAATACTTTGTGTCTCTTCACGGAGGAAAATATTAAAAACCTGCCAGAAAAGATGGAGAATCAAGGGATTAGTGTAAACAAGGGAACTGCAGAATATTAATATTAGTGAAAAAGAGTACTAGAGAAATTAATGGGACTTAAAATCGATAAATCCCCTGGACCTGATGATCTACACCCGAGTGTTGAAAGAGATGGCTGTAGAGATAGTAGATGTATTGGTGGTCGTCTTCAAAATTCTATAGACTCTGGAATGGTTCCTGTAGATTGGAAGGTGGCAAATGTAACCCCACTATTTAGGAAAGGAGGGAAAACGGGGAACTACAGACCTGTAGTACAAACAGTAGTAGAGAAAATGCTAGAATCTATAATAAAGGATGTGATAACAGGACAGTTTAAAAAATAATGGTCGGATTGGACAGAGTCAACATAGACCTATGAAAGGAAAACCGTGTTTAACAAACCTGTTGGAGTATTTTGAGGATGTGACAAGCCAAATAGTTAAGGGGGAACAGGCGGATGTGGCATGTTTAGATTTTCACGTTTGCAGATGACGCAAAACTAGGTAGAAGTGTGAGCTGTGAGGAGGATGCAAAATTGCTTCAAGGGGATTTGGAGAGGCTAAGTGAGTGGGCAAAAATTTGGCAGATGGAATTCAATGTGTAGAAATGTGAGGTTATCCACTTTGTTAGGAAAAACAGAAATGCAGAGTATTTCTTAAATGGTGAGATGCTGGGAACTTAAAAGGGACTTGTGTATCCTTGTTCATGAGTCACTGGAAGCTAACATGCAGGTACAGCGAGCAATTAAGAAGGCAAATGGTATGCTGGCCTTTATTACAAGAGGATTTGAGCATAGGAGTAAAGATGCATTATTGCAATTATATAGAACCTTCGTGAGACCTCACCTGGAGTATTGTGTGCAGTTTTGGTCTCCTTACCTCAAGAAAGATATACTTGCCATAGAGGGTTTGTAAGGAAGGTTGACTAAATTAATTCCTGAGATGGAGGGATTGCCCTATGAGGAAAGATTAAATTAGACTGGGCCTTTATTCTCTGGAGTTTAGAAGAATGAGAGGTGATCTCATTCAAACATACAAAATTCTTATATGGCTCGACAGGGTTGATGCAGGAAGGATGTTTCCCCTGGCAGAGGGGTCTAGAACCAGGGGACACAGTCTTAAATAAGGGGCAGGCCATTTTGGACTTCACTCAAAGGATGGTGAACCTTTGGAATTCCCTGCCCCAGAGGGCTGTGGAGGCTCAGTCTACATATTAAAAACATCAAGGGGCAGAGAGATAGTGCAGGAAAATGGTAGAAAGTAGAAGATCAGCCATGAAATCATTGAATGGCGGAGTGGGTTTGAAGGGCTGAATGGCCTTCTGCTCCTATTTCTTATGTTCTTAAATGTTCTCTTTACTTCTCTGCTCTAAGGAGAACAACCTAGCTTCTCTACTCCCTTCACATAACTGAAGTCCTCTCATCCCTGGTATTCTATTAAATCTCTTCTGCACCCTCTACAAGGCCTTGACATTCTTATTAAAGTATGGTGTCCAACATTGAACACACTACTCCAGCTAAGGATTAACCAGTATTTCATGAAGATTTAGAATAACTTCCTTGCTTTTGTATTTTATTCCTCTCTTAATAAAGCCAATGATCCCATATGCTTTTTTTTATTAACAGACAACTCAACTTTTCCTGCCACCTTTAAAGATTTGTGTACATAGGCCCCCAGGTGTTTCTGTTCCTGCACTTCCTATAAGAACATAAATCAGAGCAACAGTAGACCTTTGAGTCTGCCCTCAATTCATGACAATCATGGCTGAACTTCAGCTTGAATTTCACTTTCCAGTCCGCTCATAACCCTTGATTCCCTGAGAGACCAAAAATGTAACTGTCTCAGTCTTAAATATACTCAGCCTTCTGGGGTAGAGAAGTTCAAAGATTCACAATCCTTTGAGTGAAGACGTTTCCCCTCATCTGAGTTCTAAATGATTGTTCCCTTATTCTGAGACTGTGCCTCCATGGTCTAACCATGGGGAAACAACCTCACAGTGTCTATCCTGTCAAGCCTCCTCAGAATCTTTTATGTTTCAATAAAATCACCTCTCATTCTTCTAAACTCCAAAGATATAGATCCAAGTTACTCAGCCACGAATCATAGGGCAAGCCTGTCATCCCAGGAACAAATCTAGTGAACCTGACCTGTACTGCCTCCAATGCAAGTATATCATCCCTTAAATCTGGAGACCAAAACTGGGCACTGTCCTGCAGGTATAGTCTTACCAAACCCTGCACAATTGTAGCAAGACTTCTTTATTCTTGTATTCCAATCCCTTTGCAATAAAGGCTAACATGCCATCTGCCTTCCTAATTGCTTGCACTACCTGCATGCTAACTTTTTGGCTTCTTTGCAAGAGTATACCCAAGTCCATCTGAACTTCAACTTTTACAAGTTTCACGCCTTTTCAAAAATATCCTGCTTTTCTATTCTTACTACCAAAGTGAATAACCTTATGCTTTGCCCACATTATACTTGATCCATTCACCTAACCTTTTCATATCTCTTTGCAGCCTCTTTGTTTCTTCCTTGTTTCTTCCTCACAGCTTGCAATCCCTCCTAGCTTTGTATCATCAGAAAACCTAGTTGCATTACTCTCAATATCTTGGTCTAGGTCATTAAAGTAGCTGAGGCATCAGTGCTGATCCTTGCAGTACCTCACTAATCACAGCCTGCCAAGTTGAAAGTACCCTGTTTATCCCTACTCTTTTGCTTCCTATCTGTTAGCCAATCCTCTCATTAATCTGTGCAGAACCTTCTCGGATGCCTTCTGGAAATCCAAGTACATGACATCTACTGGTTCCCCTTTATCTACTGTACTAGTTACATCCTCAAAGGAACTAATAAATTTGTCAAACAGGATTTCCCTTTCATAAAACCATGTTGACGCTGTCTGATCATACTATAATTGTCTGAGTGCTTTGTTAAGACTTTCTTATTAATAGATTCTAGCATGTTTCCAACAATTGATGTCTGGCTAACCATCCTGTTGTTCCCTATTTTCTCTCTCCCTTCTTACTTGGATAGCAATGATGCATTTGCTAACTTCCAATCTGCTGGGACTGTCTAGAATCTAGGATTTTGGAAAATCATAACCAGGGCATCCACTGTTTCTGCAGCTATCTCTTTCAAAACCCTAGGATATAGGCCATCAGGTCTTGGCGATTTGTCAGCTTTTAGTCCCTTAAGTTTCTCCAGTACTTGTTCTCTGATTCCGGACTAACTAGGCCAATCCCTTTTTCAACCCACTGAAGTTAGCCTTCCTTCAGTTAAGTAATTTTATGTTTGATTACACCTTGCCCTTTTTCATAACTGTTCTAAGCTTGGAGATATGATCATTGTTCCCCAAATGCACCCTTACTGAAATATGCTGCAGTTGCCCCACTTCAGCCCCCAGAACTAAATCTAGCATCACTCCCTTCTTTATTAGTCTGAAAATACACTGATCAAGAAAGTTCTCTTGTATACGTTGCAGGAATTTCTCCCCTTTGTTGCCCTTAACACTGTTGTGATCCCAACTGGAGCAATTGAACTTTCCCATTATAGTTACTGTATAGATCTTGCATATTTCTGCCCTGCAAATCCACTCCCCTTTTGCCTTTCTGTTAATAGGTGACTTATATACCCAGTAGTGTAACAATTTCTCTATTATTCCCTAGTTCTAATTAAATACATTCTGCCTTTGGCCACCCAACTACCTCTCTCCTGTGCTACAATATTTTCTATGATCAATACCGCCTTGACCCCTTCATTTTTTTTCCTTCCCTGCCTTGCAGCCAGGAATATTAAGTTCCCAATCCTCTCCTTCTTTGAGCCAGGTCTTATGTCGTGGTCCCATGTGGCTACTTTTGTCTGCAGCTTATCAATCTAATTCGCCACATCCATGTATTCACATAACTGTACTGCAAATCCATCTTGGATTGCTTCACATTTGCCCTTCTCTGAACCCTCCTATTTTTGAACAATCCTTTAATGCTATTCGTCTTTCCTTTGCACCTTGTTTCTCTTCTCCCACATTTCATCCAGTTGCCCAACCCCCTACCAAATTAGTTTCAACCTTCCCCCATAGCAATAGTTAACCCTTCTTTGAGGTTATTTTATATTCAATAATTAAATAAGTTTAGTTTTTGTAAATATAAAGCACTGTAATTAATACCAAGCACTGTCTATGGAATTCCTTTAACTTAATATATTTAGAATGTTTGTCTTTTTATTGTAAGTGCAAATATTTTGTATTTTCTCCACAAATGCTGTTCTCTCTTTTACTCTAAATATTGGCCCTGATTGATGTAATTATTTGTTTTATTGCAGTGAACCAATCCATGTCAAAAAACGGAAGAATGAAAATACAGTGGAACAGTATGAGAAGGTGCCAAGGTATTTACAGAATGAACCTGAGAAGGAACTCATCCACCTATTGCCTATCAAAGACAAACGGGGTATAATTCCTCAATCAATAGAGAGACCAAGTAAGAAAATACTATTTTTATTTGTGCTTCTTTAATGCAAGCTTGATAGCGTTGCATTTTATTTTTACTAAGTGCATTGGTTAAATATAGTGATCACTGACAGATGTAACTCCTGAATCACTGTTGGTCCCCAACACTGAATTCCTTTGTGAAGTATTATTTATTATCATTAAGATTAATATTGTATGGTAAAGTTTAGGTAATGCATGATCTTCAAATTAATGGAGAAAAATTCATTAAATTGTAACATGGTATTGTAAGGGAGTAGCTTCAGGACTACTAGATGGATTAACAATGGAAAAATTGCTTTCTTGGTGATTTGTGTTTTGATTGTAAATTAGGATTTATGTTAGTAATGTGAGAAATACTAATTTTGAAATAAAATTTATATAGATTGTAGCATTGTCAATGTTTTAAAAAAATCCCAATGTGCTTAAATTGGACATTGAACCAACGAGCAGAAATTAAGAAGGGTGGCTAAAAGCTTGATCATAAATGGGAGCTTAAGGATGCTCTGAAAGGAGGTAAGGAAAGGGATAGATGAAGGGGTTTAGAGAGAAATTTCAGAGCATGGGGCCCTTGGTGGCTGAAGGCATGGCAGCCTATGCTGTGGCGAAGAAAGTGGTGGGATGCACAAGATCACAGTAAGGGGAACAAAAGATTGGGGTGAGGTGGTTGTAGCACTGGAGGAGGTTACAAAGATCGCCATGCTGCAATTCAAATATGAGGATGATATCTTTTTGAGGCATTGGGGAACAGGAGCCATTGTAGGTCAGGGAGCATTAGGATAATAGGTGAGCAAGGCTTAATGTGAGGTAGGATATGGGCAGCAGAGAATGAGATGACATTTAAGTATGGAAGTAATCAAGCCTAGCAATATCAAAGTTGCATAAATATTTCAGCAGCAGATAGTCTACCATAGTTTGAAGTAAACTGTCTTTTTGGTGATAAGCATATGGGATCAAAAGCAAAAAATGGCAAGGTTGCTATAATTTATTTCTATTTGTGGCTATGGCTGAGGAGGAAAAAGATTGATTGTCAAGATTGAAAACATTGATTTTCACATTGTTTTACCAAAGGAAGCTACAGATAATGCAAGACAGGATTTCAGATGAGCACAAAATGCAGTGAATATAGGTGTCATCCACATACATATGGAAACTGACTTTGTCTGTAGTTGATATTACCAAGGGACAATGTGTGAAAAATTCAGGTCAATGCTGGATTCGTGGGGGCTGCAGAGGTGATAATGCTTAGGGTGGGAAGAGATGCAATTGGTGAACAAATCAAATTGTAGCTAGAAGACGATGAGTAATAGTGAGACAAAGCTGGCTGATGACCTAAACAACAGTGGAGAGGCATTGGAGGAAGATGTTATATTCAATCTGTTGAAGGTTGCTCAGAGGTCAAAGAAGGATATTACACCGTGGCCGCAGTCATGGAGAATTTCAGTGCTGTGGGACTGGCACAAACCTGATTGGAGAGATTCAAGCTTGTAGTTAGAGAGTGGGCACAGACCTGGGAGGTGACAGAACTTTCAAGGCCCTTAGAAAAGAAAAGGAGATTGAAATTTGCGCAACAGCAAATAAGACAGGGCTTGAGAGTGTGAATATTTTAAGAGGAGATAATAGTTTTTCAAATGCATGACTAGTATGAGGCAGACCAGGTTGTCAGGGGATTTGAGAGAATGGAGTCAAAACTTAATATTTTATGTAATACTCACTATTTGGGTAATTTTGCTGGGTCAACGAATATTTGTCTTGTAGTCTACAAGTATTTGTACCACATGATCATTGTACTTGCATTGCAATGATATCAATGTGTAACCTTTTTTAATATACTCCACTGTGCCTACATATGTTGCGGATACTAACTCTTAATATCCTTTCTCTAGTTTTAATGGAAGAAGGAGAAGAAGAGGAGGAAATGACTGAGGAAAATCAGCAGCATGAGGAAGGTAAAGTGATTTTACAAATCTCTCCTTGTGTGTCAAAAAAAGAATAATTCTGGCGAGTCCAGCGTGTTTCGTTTGAACTTCACAAATGCGAAGTGTGTATCACACTGACACTTGATTAGCTTGTATCACATTCCTAAAACTACAACAAATCACAGGAAAGGCTTGCCAAGATATAAACTTCGACTCATTTTTATATTACATTTATTGGCCAGGAATTTCTGCTTTGGGAGCAGTTGGCAATCTGGGCCTAAATTACGCTCAAAATTATAATAATTTTGCTCCTGTTCCCCTTAAACTATTTTGCATATTGACAAATGTAAACTCTTTCAAGAACCAATCCAATGGGCAGCGTTTTAGAACATACTTTTATTGAAAACATTTTGCATTAAAACATCCCTTGATTACATTCAAGAGTGGCAACATGGTGAAGTTTTATTATTACATGTTTATAGGTTTATCACAAATGATAAGTATTTTTAATCGTCGTCTAGTCCAGTATCTGTGTGACCTGATTTTAAATATCTGAAAATTACTTTTTAAAAAAAAAGTCAGACAAAACCATTTAATAGTTACATTGAAGTACAGTAGTCAGTTTCTTAGTAAATTAAAAATAAAAGTTTTTTTTAAAGGTGCCCATTATTGAACTTGCACCAAAAAAGTGCTCCATTTTTAGAGCCTCTTCATAAGCCTTCAAACTAGTGTAATTAGCAGAAATTCACAATGTGGTTAATTCAGTCCAGGACATGACCGGTTTCTTGGGCAAGGCTGGTTGCCAGCATAATTTTTTTTAAACAGGTGCCAAAGATTGTACAAACTACATTTGCACTTGAAATTTCTCAACCTTTTGCGCTTGTTTGACAATTTTGGGTGAGCTGCACTAGAAATACCAGTGCAACCTAGCAAAAACACCAGGTCACTTGTGTTGAAAGAGAAAAGATTGCATCTTGTATATTCCAAAATGCTTCACATGTAACTAATTACTTTTGAAATGTTTAGAGTCGTTTTTTGGCAGTTGCAGTGGCTGTTTTTGTGCACAGCTAGATCACGCAAGCAGTAACAAGTAAAATGACTAGTTAAGCTGTTCTTCAATTGTAACCATTAATAAATGGTCACTGGTAGGCTCTTCTTTCAAAAATGTATGGAATCTTTGACATTCAACTGAACCAGCATTTCAAGACAGACAGAGCTCCTGTTTAACATATTCCATGGAGGACATGTGTTAAACACTATATTTTCCTTACCGTAACCAACTGTAAGGGAGAACTGTTAGTATTAGCTCATGAAGTATAGCCCTAGCACTTAATTGCACCACCTACTTCGAAATTGGAACTTGCAGGCCCATCAGATTTCCAAATGCTATTGTAGTCAAAATTCTCTAATGCTCTTCTTGCATCCTTCTGACCTTCTTCTATTCTGGCAGTCATTTGTCAGCTTTGGTAGAGAAGATAATTTTCCTCAATTGGGATTTGGTAACATTTTTTTAATAATGATTTGCTCTGAGCTTCAGAGAGGAAGTTGCGCGCGCGCGCACACACCCATTGCTTTGTGACGGTCCAGCCCTGCCCTGATGCAGTTGTGTACATCAAGCTCCACTTGAATCTGCCATTACTGGAAGGACCAATTTCTGACTCGTCCAAATGCTTTTGGCAACCTTCCATAAATTGAAAGATGTCTCTGTATATTTATGTGAAAATGATTTGAAATATATATATATATATTATATGGATCTCTGATTGCCTTTTTCTTTGGGGGATCTTTCCCTTTTGATAAAACTTGGTCCTGATTGGTCCAAATGACTGTAATTCAGCCTGCCTCAAATGCAATGGTAATTCAGTGCCATTTGACTTGTTATCTTTCAAATAGCTTTATTTTATCAAATAGCTGAAGCATTTCTACTTGAAAGGAAAATTTCTTTCATAATTGTGGATATTTTAAACGTGCGTATGAATATATACAGACTTTCTTCTAAATCAGAGTGTGAGATTGTCAATAACGTGCAGAGATTGTGGGACTAAGTGGTTTGCTTTCATTGCAGAAAATGGGTTTGAATCCCACTCGAGCTTAATTGTTGAAAAATTATTTCTTGCTGCAAATGTTGAACAACGTAAAAGAGAGTTACATGGAAAATTCTGAATTAAATTTAAATTTATTTATCCTAATCAATTTTAAGACAAGACAAAAATTGCTGATTACCTGCTGGGGGAAAAAATTACAATGGAATTTTTAAAATGTGCAGGAAAGAAAATAGTTGCTGGAAAAGGGCCTCTTCAAATATTGACCACTGAGGAGTTGCTACTGCTGAGAAGAAAGACGTTACAAGAGAAAAAGATCCACATAGCCACTTTGGCATCGTCCATCTTGACTGAACCAGATAACAATGTAAGAATGTCTATGTTTTTTGGAGAATAATCTCAAACTGTAAGCAGATAAGTCAAGTGAGAACTGCTTTTGAAAGTCTGACTACTATCTCAGGAATGTGGGAGTGGTTTGGATAGACTCAGTGCAACTTGAAGCTATAAATATTTGGTTTTTTTAACTTTTATCACTTGATGGCATTGTAGATGGCATTGTAAATTAGATTGTATTTGAACTATTGTGTAATGATCCTCTGCAGGAACCTGCTAACGTCTAGTTACATCAACCTCACAAAATAATGTAATCGCTTTTATGTTTAACTTGTATAGAACCTGATATTTATGGTCCCTACTTCTGGTCTGCAAAATGAAACATCTGGCGGTATTTAATGCCTTCCTGTGGCAAGTTTGATGGCTGGGGAGGTGGGGGTGCATTTAATAAGGGTGGGTCCCCTCCATTTACCTACTATCACCCTGATTAAATCCATGGCGGGAGTGCCCATGGACGTCCTCCCTGTACTGCTGCCAGTTGAGGCCCTTGAGTGAGCAGTTAATGCCCACTTAAGGACCTCATCCCCCTGCTACTGTTATAAACCCAGCGGTGGGCAGGGTCTCGCCATGCGGTGAGCACAACAGACAAAGCTCTTTGGGGTTGCTTGAGGGCTTCTGGGGGCTCCCTCGTTCAAAGCCGTTTAGTGCCTGATCGACGTACCCAGTATTGGGGGCATAGGGCCCCACTGTTAGCCACCCCTGCCCCTACTGCTGGCCCTCACAACGCGATCTCCGTCCCGCCATCACTCACCTGTGGACTGTGATACTAGGCCTCGGGTGGGCGTCGTACTGGCAGCAGCCATCGCCTTCCTGGTGGTGCTGCCGTTTAATAGAGCTGACTGTCCCTGATTGGCCAACATCTCTCGGCAGGTGGGAACTTTCGTCCCCAAGGCCCTTGATCCCAGAGGAAAGGCTGCTGCAGTCTGGTTAAGTGCCTGAGTGACATAGGATGTGGTGGGCCTTTCCCAAAAGAGGCAACACGGGTCTCTTGCTGGCTCTCCAGATTGCGGATGAGATCTCCTTCACCTCTTAAATGCCATCCTTCTTCACTGTCTGCTCCTATCAGACCTTTTTGTAATTTTAAAAATCTCTTTAAGGTCACCCCTCAGCCTTCTCCTTTCGAGAGGAAAGAGCCACAGAATGTTCAATCTTTGCTGACAGATATACCTCTCAGTTCTGATGTCACTGCAATAATTCTATTTCGTACTTTCTACAGTGCCTCCATTTTTTTTTGTAATATGGAACTGTTCACAGTGCTCCAAGTGGTAGTCTACCCAAGGTTCTATACAAATTAAAGATGCCGTCTCTGCTTTTCAATTCCATCCCTCTATAAATGTTCTTTGTTTGCTTTATTTATGGCGTTATTAACTTGCAATGCTGCTAGTTACACCTGTGGTCTTCAAGTTTATGAATGTCTTCCTGTATTTTGGTGCAGTCCTCCTCCATGAACTACACCGCCCCCCAATTTGCTGTCATCCACAAATTTTGAAATTGTGCGTCTGATTCCAGACTCCAAGTGGCTTATGTAAATGTTCAACAGTGGTCCTAACACTGATTCTTGTGGAACACCACTTCTCACCCTTTGCCAATATGAGTATTTGCCTTTTAACCCCTACTCTCTATATTCTGTTTTGTAGCCAGCTTGGTCTCCATTCTGCTGTTTGCCTCTTAACTCCACATGTTCTGACCTTAGTCATGAGTCTACAGTGTGGTACCTTATCAAAAGATTTTGAGATATTTAAATATCTTGTGTCTAGTCTATTACCTTTAACAGCCCTTTCTATTACTTCAAAGAATTCAGTAAGATTGGTTAATCATGGCCTTCCTTTTTGGAATCTGTGCTGACTATGCTGTATTATAGTCTCAGTTTCATAGATGTTTTTCCATTACTTCCTTGAGTAAGTATTCCATTATCTTTCCTACCACTGACATTAAGCTAATTATAGTTCTTTAGATTTGTTTTCTCTCTCTCCCTGCAGGAGTCCCATTAGCTATCCAGTAGTTTTCTGGCACTACTTCCTTTTCTCATGATCTTATATATTTTTCAAAGTGCCTCTGTTATTTCTTCCCAACTTTGATTTGCGCTTATCATCTATAAGTTTGATTAGTTTATCAATTAGGATACCCTGTTTTCAAGATTAAATATCCATATCTTTTTTGTTCTCTTTTAATATCTTTACCATGTTGGTCTTCCTGGTAAATACTGAGGTAAAGTAACATTTAATATTTATGCCATTTTATTGTCATTAACTGAGTTTATTGTGTATATCTAATAATGGTCCTGCCCCTATCCTGATTTTTCTTATGTTTCTTTAAAAAATAAATATACCTTGGAGCACTGTTTAATTAGGTGGACAAGACACTTTAAAATTGATTTAAAGCAATTTCTGTATTCACAGATTAAAAAGCTGAAGGAACTGCGTTCAATGCTAATGGAAAAGGATCCAAATGTTGCAGTAACAGTGCGAAAACTGGTGATGGTATCTTTGTTGGAGGTCTTTAAAGACATCACACCATGCTACAGGATACGGCCTCTAACTGAAGCTGAGAAAACTACAAAGGTACTGAATAAATTTGGGTTAAACGTTCAGAACAGTGCAGCAGTATATGCTTTATGTTGTGTTGTCTGTGAAAATGTATATCCCAGCTAAATCTTGCATGCTAGTGTGTTTTATTTGAACCTCATTGATACAAGTATCATGTTTGTAACAAAACAGGAACCAATCAATGTTAACTAAATAAAGCTAGGGCCTATAACATAATTTAAGCAGGTAGGAAATCTACTAATGGACAAGCAGCAAGCAGGTAGAAAAACCTCCAATGAAGAATTAGTAATCATTTATCAATATAGAACTGGAAAGTATGAGAAAACAAACCAATGAAGTGTCTCAAAATATTTTGGATTTTTTTTTTCAGCTGCCATTTTACTTTAGTAACCTGAAAATATAATGCTGAAAAATAAGGGTTGTAACATAGCATGTATAACAATTTACAAACCTTTAAATGTACCCCTAGAGAACTTGATGCCTTGATCCATCTCTCAGTGGCCTGTCTTTGAATTTTGCTCCTTTTTTGGAATTTTGTTCGGTCAGCTGGATCATATCCTTTCCAATGTTTTTTCAGGCCTCTGCAAAAATGAAATTTTACACCCTTAAGAGTTGCCATTGTCTATAAGTTGTGTGCTTATTCTGCGTAACCCTCAAAATTCAGCAAACTATCACTTTTTCCTCCTTTAAAATTTTCATTCATGGAATGTGGGCGTGGCTGACTAGGTCAGCATTTATTGCCCATCCCTAATTGCCCTTGAGAAGGTGGTGGTGAGCTGCCTTCTGGAACCGCTGCAGCCCATGTGGTGTAGGTACACACACTGCTGTTAGGGAAGGAGTTCCAGGGTTTTGACCCAGTGACAGTGAAGGAACAGTGATATATTTCCAAGTCAGGAAGCTGAGTGTCTTGGAGGGGAACTTGCAGGTGGTGGTGTTCCCATGTGTCTGCTGCCCTTGTCCTTCTAGATGGTAGTGGTCATGAGTTTGGAAGGTGATGTCTAAGCAGCCTAAGGTGAGTTCCTGCAGTGCACCTTGTAGATGGTACACATTGCTATCACTGTGCGTCGGAGGTGGAGGGAGTGAATGTTTGTGGATGGGGTGCCAATCAAGCGGGCTGCTTTGTCCTGGATGGTGTCAAGCTTCTTGAGTGTTGAAGCTGCACTCATCTAGGCAATTGGAGAGTATTCCATCACATTCCTGACATGTGCCTTGTAGATGGTGAACAGGCTTTTGAGAGTCAGGAGGTAAGTTACTCACTGCAGGATTCCCAGCCTCTGACCTGCTCTTGTCACCACAGTAATTATGTGGCTAGTCCAGTTCAGTTTCAGGTCAGTGGTAACACCCGGGATGTTGATAGTGGGGGACTTAATGATGGTAATGCTATTGAATGTCATGGGGCGATGGTTAGCTTCTCTGTTGTTGGAGATGGTTATTGCCTGGCACTTGTGTGGCACGAATGTTACTTGTCAACCCAAGCCTGGATATTGTCCAGGTCTTGCTGAATTTGGATATAGACTGTTTAAGTATTTTTTAAAAATGTAACCCCCTATAGTTTCTATTGGCATCTGATGTGCATACTTCTCCCTCTCGAAACATTTTAGTATAAAGATTTTGTGCATAAGGGAATTATTCCAGTGCATAAAGTGGAAAAGCCCTGCTCATAATGTCTCTGACATGTTGTGGCAGTCTGGTATTCATTCAGATTTGCCAATACATGTTTGTGTTAACTTTGGACACAGTATTGAGTTCTGATTTTCAGAAATGTACATATTTTTCAAAGAATAGATAAAAAGAGAAAGTTTATTTAGAAATAAGTTACATTTATTTTGGGTTTGGGATTATTTATCCATTCATGTGAGTACTTGTTTCATGAATTGAAGTTTGCAAATACTGTATTGACATTGTTTATGCAAGAATGAATACTTTGCTCTATTCGCCATCTAGTGGTGAAATATCAGTAGCTGTTGTAGGCACTATTCTGAGGATGGAACCTTTGCCAGTTTTTAATTGGTTGTTTAGGATATGGTTTGCTTGGAGACCAGCAAAGACTCATCTGGGGAAATTTCTGCAGTATGAGATTGATGAACTATATTGAGGGCTGTGAATGAAATTTGTGTAAATCTCATTGTAGGTATAAGTATTGTACAAATTTGGAATTCCTCTTGCTGAACTGTTAGGTATGATGGAGTTTCTTCCAGGAAGTTTAGAGTATTTCACAAGAAAACAGCATAAGTTTGTGATGGATCATTGTTTCAATTTGTTGTCTTTTGAATTTGTAATGGCTGGGGAAGCTCTATAACATAATTGAATAAAAACAAAAAAATGCTAGAAATATCAACAGCATCTGCCTGTCTTGTTTCAGATGCAGATTGTTTTCTGTATTGACAGCATTTACAATTATTTCTCTGATGATTGAATTAATATGATACTGATCTTGAAACCAGCTATTGACTGTAGTTAGCATCACATTACAAGCTCTTTAATGATTATCAATCCAACAATCTATCGACCTATCATATGACCATTAAGTTTTACTTACACTGTCACGCTTTTTCTGTCACATTTTGGCTTGGAGCAAAAGAGCAGAAAATCAGAACGCTTGGCTGGACTCTCTCATTTTACCCTCCGTAAACTTGAGGCCATCCAAAACTCTGATGCCTGTGTCTTAACTCACAGCAAGTCCCGTTTCCCTATCGCCCCTGAGCTTGCTGACCTACATTGGCTCCCGATCAAGCTATACCTTGACAGTAAAATTCTCATCCTTGTTTTCAAATCCCTCCTTTGCCTTGCCTCTCCCTATCTCTGTAATCTCCGCCCATGGCCGCCTAGCCCTCTTGCATAAACAATGTTAATACAGTATTTGCAAACTTCAGTTCATGAAACAAGCACTCACATGAATGGATAAATAACCCCAAGCCCAAAATAAATGTAACTTATTTCTAAATAAACTTCCTCCTCTATCTGTTCTTTGAAAAATTGGTACATTTCTGAAAATCAGAACTTGATACTGAGTCCAAAGTTTATTGGCAAATTTGAATGAATGCCAGACTACCACAACATGTCTCCTCCAAGGTGTGTGGCTGCTCTAATTCTGACCACTTGCTCATTCCCAATTGTAATTGCTCTCCCTTCCTTTGCCCACACCCCAAGCTTTGGAATTCCCTACCTGCTTGCCTATATTTCTTTCCTCCTTTAAGCCACTCCTTAAAATCTACCTTTTTGACCAATCTTTTGGTCATCTGACCTAATATCTCCTCAGTGTCATATTTTGTTTTATGTTCGTGAAGTACCTTGGGACACTTTATTACATTAAAGGCATTATATAAATGTAAGCTGTTGTACTCTAATCAAGATATTTTAAATAATTAAGGAATTTTATTGGGTTTTTTAAACCTGTTCAGAAGATGTGGACACTGTTGGTAAGATCAGCATTAATTACCCATCCCTAATTGCCCTTGAGATGATGGTGGTGAGACGCCTTCTTGAACCACTGAGGTCCATGTGGTCAAGGTACTCCCACAGTGCTGTAGCATAGTGTTCCAGGATTTTGACCCAACAACTATGAAGTATTGGCAATTATATTTCAATGTCAGGATGGTGCATGACTGAAAGAAAGACGGACGTGCATTTCGTGACTAGCGCATGTCCCAGCGCCCTTTACAGCACATGAAGCATAATCATCTTTGTAATGTAGGAAACAAGGTAGCCAATTTGTGCTGAACCAGTGCCCATAAATAGCAATGTGATAATGACCAGCCAGCCTGTTTTTGTGATGTTGAATGAGGGATAAATATTGGCCAGGACACTGGAAGTAACTCTTTTTCAAAATAGTGTCATAGATTGTTTTAGAGGGTAGATGGGTCCTTGGTTTAATGTCTCATCCAAAATACAGCACCTCCAACATTGCAGCTCTCCCTCAGTACTGCAGTGGACTGTCAGCTTGATTATTGTGCTCTAGTCCTGAAGCGGAGGCTTGAAGAGGAACTTGCAGGTGTTGGTGTTCCATATGCCTATCGCCGTTGACTTCCTTGGGGGAAGCCGTCAGGGTTTGGAAGGTGCTGTCAAAGAAAGGTAGAAACAGAGAAACTTCATCTGGTGGGGCATAATCGTAAAACTTTTAGCTCAGCCATTTTGGAGTGGAACTAAGAAATTATCCTCTGATTGGTCTGAGGAGATTCTGTTTACGTGAGTTCCTTATACAATGCCAGTGGAAATCATCTTGTTATACTCCATTTAGTTGCAACTCTGACGTTATTGCAACAGTTAAAATTGAGTTATTCAGCTATTTCCAGCCACTCATGTTGGTCAAAGATTTGCAAGCTATATAAGTGTTGTATCTTTTATTTTCAGGTTAGAAAAGAAACCCAACATCTGAGGGAATTTGAAGAAGGATTAGTATGTCAGTACAAGTTTTACCTGGAAAATCTTGAACAGACCATTAAAGGTATTTAATGCTTACAATGTTATATATGTTGTGTTTCTTGATAATTAATAATTTAGGTAATTTTCTAATGAGGCAAAAGAATCATGGCTTAGTTGATGGCATTCTTATATCTGAATCATAAGGTTCCTGGTTCAAGTCCCATTTTGGGGCTTGAACACAAAAATCAAGGCAACACACTCCAGTACAGTACTGAGGGAGCATTTCACTGTCTAAAGTGG
Organism: Cetorhinus maximus; assembly: GCF_964194155.1. Classification (NCBI taxonomy): domain Eukaryota; kingdom Metazoa; phylum Chordata; class Chondrichthyes; order Lamniformes; family Cetorhinidae; genus Cetorhinus; species Cetorhinus maximus. The sequence goes on from NC_135898.1 coordinate 47,328,577, forward strand.
CGTCTTTCAGATGAGACTTTTAAACCGAGGTCCTATCTGCCTCCTAGGGTGGATGTAAAAGAATCCCGTGGCACTATTTTGAAAACGAGCAGGTAAATTATCAAAAAAACAGGTTATCTGTTTATCACATTGATATTTGTGGAAGTTGGCTGAGCACAAATTAGCTGCTGCATTTTCCAAATTACAGCAGTGACATAGATTTAGATTTAAGGTGATTGGTAGAAGGATTAGAGGGGACATGAGGAAAAGCTTTTTCACCCAGAGGGTGGTGGGTGTCTGAAATTCACTGTCTAAGTTGGTGGCTGAGGCTGAAATGCTCAACTCATTTAAAAGGTACCTGGATCTACATCTGAAGTTCTGTAACTTGCAAGGCTACAGACCAGGTGCTGGAAAATGGGATTAAAATGAGTGGCTAGTTTATTTTTTCTTTTTTTGGCTGGCACAGACATGATGGGCTGAATGGCCTCTTTCTGCACCATAACTTTTCTATGGTTCTATTACACTTCAAAAAGTACTTCATTGGCTGTAAAGCACTTTGAGATGTCTGGTGGTCATGAAAACACTATATAAATGCAAGTCTTTTCTTTCAGAGAGAGCTGCCCAGGGAAGACTTGTACATTGATTCAAAAATATTATGTACCTAATAGTACTTTTAGACTGAGCAGGCCAGAATCTTGCCATTTGGAACAGAGAGGATATGTGCATCAGGTTAGACAAAACAGAAGCTGAATGAGTTTGGTTCACCTGGAGTTGGCTTACTTTAGTGATAATTGGCCCATTTACTATTTTACTGTGATATGATTGGTCCATTGCATCAGTGGTGTGCAAACGTTTTTGGTTGAAGGACCTCTTTTCAAATAGTTCAGTAATCATGGTCCCCCAATCAAAACTATACTCATTAGGAAAGTGCTAAATGTAAAGAGCGTTTTAATAATGCTTTAAAGGAAACAGGTGTTTACTTAGAGTAGCAATTTAAGGAAAATTTCACTGATGTGATGAGACAGACCAAAGATCAGTGTGATTCCAGACGCTCTAGTGCATACCAACTGAACTGCTTTTAATGTGGTTAGATATTTCCTGTTAAAGGCATATATACCCAATCAGTTCACAGATCAGATCCAATACAACAGCTATTGATCAAATCAATATTAACAGTAGTCACACCATATTTGGATGTTTTAACAGGTTCAAAGCAAGTTGCAATTTTAATTTAAAATAGATAACCTCCCATAAACAGATAATTTTCCTTCCCTCCAATTCTATGACGGAACACTCAGTTGAATGTAACAGTCTCAGGAATATTTTATGGCCTGTGCAAACTCAGCCCAGTTTCTCAGTGTTATTTAATAATTCAAGGAATCTACATCATTGCAACATTGTGGAAGATGTAAATAAGGTAAACCTAGGGCAGAATCGTTCCAGATTTACACTAAGTGCGGTAGTGACGTTTTACCCACCGGCCACGAAGGCAAGTTTTCGCGCAATATTGTCCCAAACCCGCCACATTATTTATGCATTCCCAGGAAACACGCTGTTTCCATGGCGAGCAGGCTGTCATCCGCCCACCCGCCATCACCTCTCTGCTTCATCACGCCGGGCGCCATATTTAAAGTCCAGCCGTGCACATACATCTCAGTGCTTTCAGACCATGAGTGCTGCAAAGAAGACATGGCCCTGAAAGGCAAAAAGACTGCAGACCCCCGGTTCAGCGACACGTCACTGGAATGCCTTTTGGATGCCGTGGGGTCCTGCCAGAATGTCCCCTACCCCAGCACTGGCTGCAGGGTGGGCAGCAACCTCACTAATTTGGCTTGAGAGGCGATGGCAGTGGTGGTCAGCACCACCGCCCTTCAAAAGAGGACAGCCATCCAGTGTCGCAAGAGGATGAATGATTATCTCTGTTCCGCCAGGGTAAGTCTCTCTTCTCATCACTCTCAACTCACACTCACAAGCCCATCACACATCCACAAGGATCTCACTACTGCCAGCTCATGGGACATCACCATTCACTCTCTCTCACTCTCAGTTATTGTCCCCATCCCGTCCATGGGACCACTCACCACCCATACAGGCCAGGCATACTTATCATCTGGCCTGGCAGGCATCCTGCTTATGCTTTCTCTATTTCTATTCATGCAGGACAAGCTGGCACACAACAATAGGGAGAGGTCGCAGACTGGTGGTGGAATGCTTGAAATCAGGGTCCTCACTGAGTTTGAAAACAGAGCCATCCAGCTGGCCGGCGATAATCTGGACCGGTCCTGTGCCGATGGTGAGGTTGGCGGTGCTGTGTCAAGTGAGGGTCCAGCAGTGCAACATATATCAGACACCTTGCTGTGAGTAATGTGCCTTGTTTCACAGGCCGCTGCCATGAACAAATTATCTCCCGTTGCTTCCGCAGGCACGCCTGGGAAACGGCCAAGGGAGTCCATGACTCAGGGCCTCCAATGAAGCCCCAGAGAAACCTCTGAAGAGGAATCTGAAGGCACCCTCCTTGAAATCCTGTCACAGCGCTCACCCACACCATCCACCAGCGCAGAGATGCACACCTTGGTGGCACCTAGCTTTAAAATAGCCTTGTGATCACAATCTGGTGAGCACATCACACTGTCTGATCCACAGCATGTGGCAGCAGGGATTTCCCTGGCGTCCAGCATTTAGAAGACTGCCGGAGGCCAGAAGTTTGCTGAGCCCGAGTCAGATTATGAACTTCTGGACTCGGTAATGTCACAGTTGCTGGAGCTGCAAAGGCAAGCTCGGGAACATCAGGAAGGGATGTCCTCCGCACTCCTCAGATTGCAAGGCACGATGGAGGAGTCTGTCCACCTTCAGGCTGAGGTGATAGCACCAGCATGCCGAATCACTAAGGTCAACGCTGATAGAATGGCGGCCGCCATGGAAACCTTGGTCCAGGACGTCGCTCCTGCATTGCTATGCGGGCTCAACTCCATCACTGACGCCATAGCTGCCTCCAACAGTGTGTACGCAGGAAGGGTGCCGAGCAGCTCAATTTCACTCCAGCTACTCCTTCTCCTCAAAAAGTCAGTCTGGGGTCTTCGGGCACCCATAGGGAGGAGGATCAGCAGGTGCACATTCCGGGGCCATCCATCCAGGTGACTCCGTAAGTGTCCGGCCCATCCAAATCCCCTCTTCCTGTGTCCTCAGCAGCTCCAGCTCCACAGGCCAAGGAGGGTGCCACTGCCACACAGCAGGACCCCGAAAGCAGGCCGGGGCCCTCCAAGTCTCGGCCCTCCAATGAATGCCTGCCACGGTCACCACAGGCGGGACGGTGCAGTCAGCAGGCTGCCTCCATCTCCGCTATGGATGTCCGGGGAGCATCAAGATGTAGTGGCAGGGTTAGGAAAGTTAAGGAGAATTAACTCTTTTAAGAGTCAACCAATTAAACTAAATTAACAAAATAAGGAATAAAATAAACACAGCCCCGAAGTCAGGTCAGCTGTAAAACCAAGGACAAAGTTTAAAGGAAACTTACAAACATCAAATCAAAATGTGATTAAAGGGGTCGAGAAAACACCCCAGTCCCTGCGGTGCCCACTGGGCATGGATGGCTTCGACGGTGCAGACAGACACCGCGTGCTCCCTCTCCAGGGACACCCGGCTGCGAACGTAGCCACTGAAGAGGGCCAAACAATCAGGCGGGACCACCCCCTCGATCGCCCGCTGCCTGGACCTGTTAATGGCCAACTTGGCCAGGCCCAGGAGCAGGTTCACGAGGAGGTCCTCCTTCTTCTCGACCCCCCTCCGCATCGGGTGAAAGAAGAATTAGATGCACAGCCTGGGCACGGGTGTTAATCATTTGTACATACTGTTCATTAATGTCAATAGACTCCCAAGAATGTCTCCCTGCGGCTGGCTACTTGTTCTGATGAGCAGTATCCTTGTCACTCAGATGTGAAACCTTTCTGCACAAGATAAAGGCAGGTGTCTCAGTCCAGGGCTTCTTCCCTGTGCTATGTGCAGCCTTCAGACCAAAGTGATGGTCCGGCCTCGCACTCCCTAGAAACATTACTGATGCCTTCACTCGGCGGTGCTTGTCATTGCTGCCACAATGTAGTGAGCAGATGCCACAGAGTTCCCTCATTCTCTGTGTGCTCTCAGCACCTTTAAGGTGGGGCTGTCCCCCATCTCTTCAGCATCTGTGACTACTGATGCTGTGCACCTGAAGGGCTCAGGTGCTGAAACTCTTTCGAGTTATCAACAGTCACAGATTGCAACTCTTTCGAGTACAATCACAGTTCTTGGTTTCCGGGAGTGGGACATGAACCCACAACCCTCTGATTCAAAGGCGAGGGTGCTATGAACTGAGCCACAGCTGACACCTCTCTCAGGTGCTGAAGGCGGACAAAGGATCAGATGCTTCTAAAGTTTAATGGCTGTGCCTCTATGAATAGACCCTGATCTTAGAGCCCAAGCGAACTGCCCTCAGCCAAACAGGAGTCAGACATTCTCAGAGGCTTTGTGAAAATCTATGGAGTATCCTCACTGCATGTCGTCATCATCCTCCTGCAATCGAACGACTGTAGAGCCTCCACTGCATCTCCATGAAAGGAGCATTCTCACAGAGGGTATTCATGCTGCCATAAGCCAGCCTGGAGTCAATGTTGACAGATGCAATGTGAGGATCCAAGGGGGTCACCTCACTGAATGTCGTCATCATCCTCCACAAACCTAGCAGCTATGAGGGCCTCCTGAGCCCGACTACCCCATCTGGCCAGTGCAAGGACCTTGCACCCTCATCCCTGTCGGCGTCCTCTTCATTGGAGGAGACCTCCAACTCCTGCTCCTCCTCCTCCTCCTTAGCCAGCTTGTCTCACCATTGCAGCGCCAGGTTGTAAAGGGCGCAGCAGATGACGACAATGCGTGACACCTCTTGCGGACTATATTGCTGGGCTCCACCAGACCAGTCCAGGCACCGGAACCTCATCTTCAGCATCCCAATGGTCTGCTGCACCAAGTTGCGAGCTTCTGCGTGAACCTCATTATACTGTCACTGTGCTGCAGTCTGAGGCTACCGCACAGGTGTCATCAGCCACGGCCTCTGCGGGTAGCCCCTGTCCCTGAGGAGCCATCCCTGCAGCTTCTGTGGACTCTGGAAGACTTTGGGGATCTGTAACTGACTGAGGATGTAGGACTTGTGCACACTCCCTAGAAACCATGTGCACACCTGCAGGATGCGCTTCTGGTGGTCGTACACCAGCTGCATGTTCAGTGAATGGAACCCCTTGCAGTTAATGTAGTTGATCGTGTGTTGCGACAGAGACCTGAGTGCTACTTGAGTGCACTTGATCGCACCCTGAACCTGCAAATCCAATTGCTCTTGCATCCTGGCTGTCCTGGTCCTGGGCGAAATGCACAAAGTTGTGTGCCCTCGCAAAATGGCATCCATGACCTCACGGCTGCATTTGTGGGTGGAGGCTTGAGATCCCACAGAGGTCACCTGTGGAGCCCTGAAAGGAGCCGCTGGCGTGGATATTGAGCACCACGGTCACTTTCACAGCCACTGGCAGTGGATGCCCTCCATGCCCCTTTGGCGCCAAATCATGTAGTAGCTGGCAGATGTTCCCTAGACATGCGCAGCCTTCGGCTACGCTGGTTCTTGATCATCTGCAGGAATGACAGGCGGCATCTATAGACCCTGGGTGTCGCTAGACGCCGACCAGCGATGGCTCACTGTGGCTCTTGGGCAGCATGTGCAGGCGCTCCAGCTGCCCCTTCTTCCTGAGGTTGCTGCTCCTGCCTCTGCACAGCTAGGAGCCTCAGTCTCTCTCCTCTCTGTCATTTTTGCTCTCTGTAGGCCATCAGGCATACAGCTAGTTCACCAGGCTCCATGATCCTGATGATGTACTCCTGCAGGGTGAAAGAGAGGGACATGTGTTTAGCATGGGTGTACTAAGGACCTGTCCTGGTTAAGTGTGATGGCACTTTAATGCCTCTGCATTGCTTGAATGGGCAGATAAGCTAGAAGCCTGGCTCCAGTCATGTCAATGTGGCTGCACCGGAGCTGTCTCAGTTGCAGAGGATTGGTCACTTTTTATATAGGTTTCCCTAATTCGTGGCCACTTCCCTCACCCGCCCTACTCCCACCCTGAATGCTTGTATGCTCTATATTCAAAAGCATGGCTGCCCTTGCGCTGCCTCCCCCTGAGCCGCCACAACAGCTGGGCTGCCCTTGACCCCAACACCCCCATAAGTTGCCTCAGTGGCTGGGCTGCCCTTAACCCCAATTCCACCCCCCCCCCCCCCAACAACACCTCGCAAGCTTGAAGTCCAACAGGCGACCCTGGCCAGTACTGCATATGTTACTGTGTACTCATCTCAGAGTTCCCCTCAAAGTGCAGGCCACCAAGTGTGCACCTTTTATGTGTTGTTGTGAAACATCTCGGCATGCTGACATAGACTGACGTAGACGGACGATCCAGTGGGGGAGGGGGGGCTGGGACCATCCCAGCGGGCTGGCCTAATAATTATATGCTGATGTATTACAATGAGGTTCCCAACGTCCGATGGTGGAAAACGCAGCCCACCATCAGTGGGCTGAGTAGACATTCGCGAACTGGTTTCACACTGTCGTGAAACTGATTGCGCCATAATGTCCGCTCATACCACCGAACATGCCTGACGCCGGCGGGCACATAAAATTCCACCCCTAGTGTCACAGCAGCAGAGGGTCTCCCACCTTCCTTCCCTTCCTGCCAAAATTAAATGCGAGGCTCACTGCTGAAAGCCATAACAGCCAAGATATCCATTACCATGAAGAAGGCCAGATGCTCTGGAGTGGACATCTTGTTAGCTACTCATATGGGACTAACACTAACTGCTGTTAATATATACAAAACAGCCAACTTGCCTTTTTCCTTCCTTCCCCTTTCCCCCTTGTATTTTTCTCTCTCTCCCTCTCCAACTAGGGAGATTATTTCGTGGAGCCCCTAGAAACACTCTCTCAACCTCCAGCAATTTGTGGATTTCCGTTTGAGAATAACTGCATTACAGACATGGGGAATTGAACTCAATAATAATAGTGTTAGAGAATGAGCAGCATTTCCTAGTCTTCAGAATTTTGGGCACTGATTTTAAAGCTGTTAGAGGTTGAATGTTTATTGTATAACATAAGTCAACGATTTGAAAAAAAAAATTTAATCAGCTGTAGGATATCAGTTCTGAATTTTTATTCCAAAACAGAGGGGGAAAAGAAACAGTAGTGATAACTTATATTTGTGCTGTGCCTTTCATAGAAAATGTCCCTAGGCCCTTCGTATCAGTGAAATTAAATGCTGAGCAGCAGTTGGGGAGTTAGGAGGGATGGTCCAAAGTGGTTCAAAATTAGTTTTGAGAATGCTTTTAAAAAGAGAGGAAAAAAAACAACTTTCATTTTATATAACTCCTTTCAAGTCCCAAAGCACTTCACAGCTAATTAAATACTTTGGAAGTGTAGATATTGCTTAATAGACAAACATGGTGGCAAGATGCTCCAAACAGAAAATGGATCAATGCCCAATTATTCTGTGTTTATTTGAAGGATGAATGTTGACCGGGCCACCAGGAATAATACTCTTCAAATTGTAACTTAGTGCTTTTACATCCATCTTAACAATCAAACAGGGCCCCAGTTTGATGTCTTATCCAAAAGAGAGTACCATAGATAAATGCAGCTCTCAGTCAGTACAGCATTGAAGGGGAAGAGAGTGAGTGAAACAAAGTTTGCAGTGAGAGTTCCTGTGAATATGGCTTAAGACTTCGCCAATGGAGTGAGCAGGGATATACCAGAGGCAAGAGTAAGCCATACGGCTCTTTGATCTTCTACTTCAATTCCACTTTCCTGCCATACTTTTTGATTACCTTAGTATCGAAAAATTTCCTCCATCTTGAATATACCCAGTGACTGAGTTTCCACAGCCCTCTGGGATAGAGGATTTCAAAGATTGAAAGAGTGAAGAAATTTCCACTTGCCTCAGTTTTAAATGGTTGACTGGTTATCCTGTGACTGTGACCCCTAGATTTACATTCTCCAGCAGGGGCAATAGCTTTTGGAGAGTACAAACCCATTCTGCTCAGCCCCTCCTTATAGGACAACTCTGTCATCCTGGGAATCAATCTAATGAACCTTTGTTGAATCTCTTCTAAGACAAGTATATTCTCCCTTGGGTGAGAGGACCAAAACTGTACACAGTATGCCAGGTGTAGTTTCACCAAAGCCCTGTATGATTGCAGCAAGACTTCCTTACTCTTATCCCAACTCCCTTGCAATAAAGACGAACATACCATTTGCCTTTCTAATTTCTTACTCTACCTGAATGTTAACTTGTATTTTACATGCAAAGACACCCAAATCTCCTTACATACCAATATCTACCAGTCTTACCTAATTTTTAAAAATCTACTTTTTTTCATTCTTCCTATGAAAATGGATAATTTCATATTTCCTAGCATTATACTCAATTTGCCACCTTGTTGCCCACTTACCTAATCTATTTGCATCACTTTTCAGCCTCTTAGCATCCTTCTGGCTACTTACTTTTCCACCTAGCTTTAAATCATTAATCATTTAGATACATTACACTTGTCCCCTCCCTAAGTCATGGATTTAGATTGTAGATAGCTGAGGCCCAAACACCAGTTACACCCCACTAGATGTACCTTGCCATCTTGAAAATAACATTTTTTCCTACTCTAGTTTCTGTGTTCTATGTTAACTTATCCCCAGCCCAAGCTATTATATTACCATCAATCCCACGAACTCTAATCTTGGGTAACAACCTCTTGTGTGACACCTTATCGAATGTCTTTTGGAAATTCAAATATACTACACCTTTGTCAAACGTGATTTCCCTTTCATTAAACTGTGTTGGCTCTGCCTAATCATATTATGATTTTCTAAGTACCCTGTAATTGCATTTTAACAGATTCCAGCATGTTACCTATTACTGATGCCAGTCTAACTGGCCATATAGCTCCTGGTAAGTGATTAGAGGAGTAGTTGGGCAGGGCGATTTGTAGAACATGATTTTAATGTGTTGCCAGACAGGTGATCACTAAGCACCAGCTTGATGGACTAGTGCAATTTAAGGCAGGATTGCATTTTCTGTATGGTGAAGCTCAGGAGATTAGCAGAGAACTCTGCAGAAGTCTGAAATTGAAGTACAGGAAGCGTGGATAGTTATTCAGCAGCAAGGGAATTGAGCTAAGTGGAGGGAGTCGCAGACAATTTTGGTGATAGACAGCACTGTTGGGTTTGAAGCTTAGTTCTGTGTTAAACAGGACTCAGGTTCTGTGGCTGTTTGATTCAGACGAAGTGAAGAATGGGGAAGAAGGAATAGAGCTGGACGTAAAGATTTGGAGTTTTTGGCAGGAGTCAAATAAGAGGACTTTGGCCTTCCTAATGGTAATTGGAGGAAATCCTGGTTATGCTGTAACTTGGTATCAGATAGACATTGTATGGAAGAGGCTGTTATTGGTGATTTTAACGAGGGTGATCCTGGGTGAGTGAATCCAAACTAAATTTGAATAGTGAGTTGTGTAAATTGAGCACACAACTGGGAGGTGACCACATTTCAAAAACCTTGTATTAACATAATCCTGCTGATTGGATATTGGGTGTGGAGTATGTTACACTGATCATTCACCTTTTATGAAAGAAGTCTTGCCCATCCCTTGTGTCATGAGTTTGACCATGAGTTTGATGGTTTCCCAGTGGCTGATAACATTTCCTCCAAAAACAATAGCCACAAGAATAGGGACTTTGTGAAATGGAAAGTTCAAAATGACACTTTGGAAACGAGGAATAATTAATTGTAGATTCCAACCTATATTTTGATTAGAACCAAATTAATGGATGTTGAGTCAAAGCTTCAGCTGCGGAATAGTGTTCCAAGGATTTTGTGAATGGATTGTGCCTAACTATATAACTCAGATCTTTAGCAGTCAGAGCTTAATTTAGTAAAGGAAAAGCCTCTCTTTGGACAGCATGAGTTGGTGAATTAGTTAGTATTGGGAAAGATGCTGTTTTTAAAACAAATCTGGGAACATGCTTTGTACTGTGATATTGGTTGTTGCCACAGAAATTAGAATAGAGTGAGCGGTAGCATTAATAAAGGAAACAAGCTGAATTTAGCCTTTATTAGCATTTAGCCATTTTCAAAATTAAATTTTCCTTTTTCTTCATCCAGATTGGAAGCAGATGAAGAAAAAGAAGAGTGAAGTTGTTTCATTAAAAGCATACAAAGGCCTTGCAGAAGTGGCTGTAAAATGTCTCTGTGAGCTGCTAGTGGCTTTGCCACATTTTAACTTCCATAACAACATTGCTGTGATGATTGTGCCACTTATGAATGATGCATCAAGAAAGGTAAAATCTGCTTTGTATGTATGTTTGATTGAGTCTAGTGATGCCATAATTTATGATTCATCATACATGCTGCACAATGATTAAATTTTAAAAATATATATAAACTGACTGGAAATTCACCTCCATAAAATTATAGTGTGATTCCCTACTCATTTGTTGTAACTTCAGAAGAACCATAGAAGAATTGTGAAAATGGCCGCCTTCCTGTGCTGCTGCAGCTCTTGTGTTGAAGTTACAGTGGGTAAATGATAGAATCCCAGTGGAAATTCACCCTACACTTTTAATAATTTCCAAATGTGTTTAGTAGAAAACAAATTTGATTTTTATAATCTCTTTTTTTGTCTTTATGACCACTTAATTGATTTACTTATGATTCATTGCCAGTCATTTATTAAGCTGTATTTACCTTAATTCTATTTGCAACCTGACGTAGATAAACTCAAAATGAGGCTAGACTATCCAAAGCACATTATTTGCTGTGCAGCATTTAGAAGAGATTGTGCTAATCTTCAAAGGTTATGGTCACAATTTTATATCTAAAATATGGAATTCAAACGAAATTTAGTATAGAACATATTAAACTGTTTGTTTTCCTGTACAACAACAACAACAGCCTTTTATCACAAGGATATACAAGCTTTTGCCTTTGAGGGAAACCTAGATGCATACCACGGAGCCTGGCGCACAGTGTAAATCCATGTTTCCATTAATTTGCATGAATCCAAAGCTGCTTGCCTTGATGTTCTGATGTAGGATTTTTCCACCAGTGAAAAAATTGCGCTTAAAATGGCCCTTTTCCAAATGTAGGACTAAGTTACTTGGACTTGAGGGTTACGTATCTCTGGGCCGCAAGTTACTAAACCTCTACTTTTTCATTACCCCCTGTGAAAATCTTGGAAGTTTTTAATTTCCAACTGCTATGTCATAGTTGCAGAAAGTTATTTCTGTTGAATGTTCAGTTAACTCCTTAATCATTTAAATTTACCCAAAAAGAATCGGAAATAAATCAGAATCTACAGGAATATGAATAACTAGGCAGTCATTTAATTTCAGTCTCATGGCACTTGTTTCATTGATTGTTTGAAACTTTGTTCTCTATATTCTTAAAATATGATGTATTTCTAATACCTCATTAATGTGCAGTAAACTTTGTGTTATCTGGCACGCTACCAACAGGAATTCTCTAACTGGAATTTCTGACAGCTCATGGTTTTTTTTGAAAGGTGATCACTGTGTTCAGATAAAAATCTAATAATGATAGATTGCAAATCTGCAGAAGTTGTTCTTATGCTTTGCATTGAAATTATTAAATTATTGGGTCAGTTTTGGTTATTGTGCCTGAACAAAGATATACTGCACCTTGTCTTATGTTCACAGCAACTGGCATTATTAACTACCCATTTCCCGAGCAGGCCAGATAACAGATTTTACTGTAATACTCATCCTCCAATATACTACTGTTTTGAGCTGGTTTGAAGATAGTTTTGCTCATCTTAGCTCAGCTACTCGTGCAACACTATGAAAACTCAGAATCACAATTGTTACAGTGCAGAAGGAGACCGTTCAGCCGATTGCGTCTGCGGCAGTGCTTCAAATGAGCAATTCACTTAGTGCCATTCTCTCACCTTCTCCCTGTAACCCTGCACATTTTTCCTTTTCAGATAACAGTCTAATTCCGTTTTGAATGCTTCAGTTGAACCTGCCTCCACCACACACTTAGGCAGTGCATTCCAGACCTTAACCACTTGCTGCGTGAAAATGTTTTTTCTCATATCAGTATTTCTTTTTTGGCGATTACTTTAAATGCCTTCCTGCTCTTGATCCTTTCATGAGTGGGAACAGTTTCTCCCTGTCCACTCTGTCCAGATCCTTCATGATTTTGAATATGTCTATCAATCCTCCTCTCAGCCTTCTCTTAAAGAAAAACAGTCCTATCTTCTCCAATCTGTCTTTGTAATTGAAGTTCATCATGCCTGAAACCGTACTCTTGAATCTTTTCTGCACTCTCTCTCCAATGCCTTCACATCCCTCTTAAAGTATGACACCCAGAACTGGACTCAATAGTCCAGCTGAGGTTGAATTAGTGTCTTATACAAGTTTAACATAACTTCCTTGCTCTTGTCCCTATGCCCCTATTAACAAAGGCTAGGAATCTGTGTGCTTTATACCACTCTCCCAACCTGCCTTTCTGTCTTCAATGACTTATGCACATATACACACAAGTCCCTTTGCTCCTGCACCCCCCTCTTTGAATTGTCACCTTTTATATTGAGCCGAATCTTCCGTGGAGTGGCAATCGCGGTCTGATTGCCATTCTGCTCCTATTTTCTTAACTTACTCTGGAGCCCCAAACCTGCTGAGAAACATGGAGAGTAGCTGCTCCTGGAGGCCTTCAGTGTAGTGTAGAAGCATCAGGACCACAAAGCCATGGCTCCTATTTATGGCTCTAGCTGGTTGGGGGCTGGGAGGGGTGTGGTCAGTTGCATAGTTCCCAGGAGTTAGAACTGGTTTTAATCCTCCTGACTTTTCCTGGGTAGTTATTTCTGTTAAGAGAGTTGGAACCATCCAAAGTCTCCAACTTTAAAATCAGAGTTTTGGAGTGTTCCAGACAGTGTAATTGCCCGATAGAAGTTGAAACTTGCCTGGCAGTTCCTGTGCAGTCCTTGCATGAGGACTTCTAAGCACTACCCTAGCTTATCTTCCGGGATACTTCCAGGGTGCGACCCTTGGAGAACAGAAGGTCTTGGGCCATGTCTCCATATTGTTCCTACCAAAATGGATCACTTAACATTTCTCCACATTGAACATCACCTGCCACCTGCCCACCCATTCCATCAACTTGTCTATGTCCTTTTGAAGTTCTACATTATCCTCCTCACAGTTCACAATGCTTCCGAGTTTTGTATCTTCCAGAAATTTTGAATTGTGCCCTGTACACCAAGGTCTATGTCATTATATATCGGAAGAAAAGCAAGGATACTACTACTGATGCCTGGAGAACTTCACTACAAACTTTCCTCAAGCCCAAAAAATATTCATGAACTAATACTTTGTTTCCTGTCACTTAGCTAATTTCGTAACCATGTTGCTACTGTCCCTTTTATTCCATTAGCTAAAACTAGTGAATCTCAGCTTCAATATGCTGAATTAGCTTACCATAGCCACAATAGTAGTGGAGATATTACAGTTGGCCTAGGCACCCTTGGATTACTATGGAGAAAATTAGGCAGAGTTTTCATGGTTGATTATGCATGAGATATTGGATTAAAAAGGGATTAGGTTGGCAGTAATGTATCCCAAGACCAAGTAGTCTGCCACCATTCACTGTCAATAGCCATATATGAATATTGACTATTGGAAATATAGTTGTTATTTCTGAGCTGAACAAATTTTATTTAAAAGTCTTACTCATATTCTAAGTGGGAGTATTATAGCTTGGCCATCCCACTTTCTAACCATTGGCTCTCACCTAAATCTACCATCAAACAAGCTCAAGTGATGCTGTTGAGTTTGATGCAGGTGCTTCTCTTCAGCTGTAGTTCCAGAGACAGATTGAGGTGTCAGCTGTGGCTCAGTTCATAGCACCCTCGCCTTTGAATCAGAGGGTTGTGGGTTCATGTCCCACTCCCGGAAGCCAAGAACTGTGATTGTACTCGAAAGAGTTGCAATCTGTGACTGTTGATAACTCGAAAGAGTTGAAGTGAGAGGTAACAACAAAAGATTAAGCAAAGGAAAATAAGAGAAATCAAGTAAAGGAAGAGAGACAAAGTTATGCAGAGTGTCACTGTACCTTATCTGCACAATTTATTTCAGCTTTGTACGTCAATCTTCCTCCTCCTCCTCCTCTACTGTTCAGCACCTGCTCTAGCATCAGAGGCCACTATTATTTCAGCCATAGCACCTTTCCCATTTGAAACACTTCCAAATCCAGTTTGCCTGGCTACTGCTCTCCTTCCTTCAAAAACCTCCCAAATACATGTCTGTCTTTACCTTTGGTCCACTGCAGCATCCAACCCCTCTCACATATTCTGTTCTTCTGTCCCACTTGCAAAACATTTTGAGACATTCTGTTGCATGAGGAGTGCTACATAAATGCAAAGTTATTGTCAGACATTGCTTATCAAATGACCCAGTGATTGTATGTCTATATTGCACAAAGGATATTGGATTTTAGAACATAAAAGCAAAGTGGTAATGTCCAAATCATTGGTTAAGCTGCTATTAGAATATTACACCTGGTTTTAGGCACCAGTTGGGAAGATGACATGGTTGTGGAGGCAATTCTGATGCAGAAGATTCCTGGATTGAGAGACTTTAATTTTGAGAGGCTAGGGAAATCCTTTTCATTAAGGGGGTGATTAAGAGGAGAGGTATTCAAATTTATGAAAAGTTTTGATAAATTACCTTTCATTTATAGAGTACCTTGACATCCCAAAATGCTTCACAGTGAATTAAACACTTTTGAAGTGTAGTTACTGTTTTAATCTAGGGAAATGCTTCAGCCAGTTTAAATATTGGAAAGAATTGGGCAATGAGATAAATGAACAGACCATCTGTTTTAATGATGTTGGTTGAGGGATAAGTATTTTCAGGACACCAGAAGAACTCCCTACTCATCTTCTATGGCCACCTAACAGGGCATGTAGCGATTCAGTTTAACATCTCATGTTAAAAGATGTGCATTGGAGTATCAGCCTGGATTACATGTTCAAGTATATGGAGTGGAGCTTGAACCACAACCATCTGACTCTGAGGTTAGATTGCTACCAATGATCTAAGGCTAACATCTTGGTAAACCATGATACATTATTTCCACTAGTCAATGATTTGGTAACTAGAGGCATAATTTTAAGTCCATCACTAAAACACCAAAAATAAAAGTTAGAGGGGTGTTTTTGCACACTGTTGTTGGGAAATAATTCATGTTAGCTTGCAAAAGGAAACTGGATAAATAGTTGTAAAGAGAACTTATAAAAAGCATGGAATGGTACCACAGTGTGATGGAATGAATATCCCGTTCTGTGTTATAAAATTCTGTGATGGGTTGTTTTATGTTCCTTTGTTATTTTGTTGTGATGTTTGACAGTGATGTCTCTTTAGATTTCAGAAATGTGTTGTGGAGCTGTGGAAAAGCTTTTTAAGCAAGACAAAATCGGACGGCCTTCACTTGCTGTGGTCAAAATAATTTCTGGCCTTGTTAAAAGCAGAAACTATGAGGTCAAACCTGAAGTAAGTTCTAATGAATTAAGCAGTTGCAAGCTATTGATTGGTATTATTTCAATTACTACATAGTGGAGGGAGAGGAATCATGAGAGGGGAGATGTGGTAAATTTAAGAGAAAGAACAAGGCATTAGAGCAGGGTAGTGATATGGGTAATGATGAACAGTGTGTGGCAGGAAGGGACAGAGCATATAAACTTAAGACTGCAGCAGAAGATAAGGCCAGAATTTGCAAGAATGTTAAAAGGCAAAATTAAAGGCTCTATATCTGAATGCGTGCAGCATTTGTAACAAAACAGATGAATTAAAAACTCAAATAGAAGTAAATATGTATGACCTGATAGCCATTTCAGAGACATGGTTACAAGGTGACCAAGGCTGGGACTTGAATAATCAAGGGTATTTAACATTTTGGAAGGGCAGGAAACTAGGAAAAGGTGCCCGGGTGGCTTTGTTAATTGAGGATGATATTAGCGAGAGATAACTTTAGTTCAGAAAATCAGGATGTAGAATCAGTTTGGGCAGAAATAAGAAATAGCAAAGGTAAGAATTCACTTATGGGAGTAGTGTATAGACCCCTAATAGTAGCTACACTGCAGGATAGAGTATACAAGAAGAAATAATGGGGGCTTGTAAGAAAGATACTGCAATAAACATGCGTGATTTTAACCTTTATATAGATTGTACAAAACAGATTGGCAAAGGTAGCCTGGAAGATGAGTTCATAGAGTGTAATATGAACAGTTTTTTGGAGTAGTACCCACCAGGGAACAGGCTATTTTTGACCTATTAATATGCAGTTAAACAGGATTAGCTAATGACCTCATAGTAATGGAGCCTGTAGGCAACCGTGCTGATAAATGATAGAATTTCACATTCAGTTTGAGGGTGAGAAGTTTAGATCCAAGACAGTGTCTTAAACATAATTACAAGGGTATGAAGACAGTTTACTAAAGTGAACTGGGAAAATAGGTTAAAAGGTAGGACAGTGGAGGAGCAGTGGCAGAAATTTAAGATATTTTATAACTTTCAGCATAGATACGTTTAATAAGAAAAAAAGACTCCATGAGAAGAATAAACCATCACCGGTGGCTAACTAAGGAAGTTAAGGATAGTATCAAATTGAAAGGATAAGTATACAATACTGCAAAGATTAGTTGTAGGTCAGAAGATTGAACAGATTTTAGAAACCAGCAAAGAGTAATTATTAAAATGAGGGAGAAATCACCGAGTCTGAAAGAAAGCTAGCTAGAAATATAAAAAAAGATAGTAAGAGTTTCTACAAGTATTTAAAAAGGAAAAGAGTAACTGAAGTGAGCATTGGTCCCTTTAGAGGGTGAGACTGGGGAATTAATAATGGGAAACAAGGAAATGGCAGAAGCATTGAACTGATATTTTGTCTGTATTTATTGTGGAAGACACAGAAAAAATCCCAAGAATGTTTGAAAACCCAAAGGTAAAAGGGATGGAGGAGCTTAAAACAATTGCCTGGGAAAATGGTTAGAACTAAAAGCAGACAAATCCCTGGACCTGATGGCCTATGTCCTAGGGTCTTAAAAGAAGTGACTGCAGAGATATTAGATTAGTAGTGATCTTCCAAAATTCCCTAAGTTCTGGAAAGGTCCCAGCTCCAGAGAGATGGGCAGCCAATTTGCATTGTTAAGGCCCCAATTAGGGACAATTTTGTGGCCTCTCTGCTATTTTGCCAGCGATGAAACGCCCCCCCCCCCCCCCCCCCCCCCCCCCCCCCACCCCCTCGCTCCCCACCGTGTGCAGAGGCTGCCAGCTCATTGGAGTGGGAGGGCCCTCTTGCAGCAGGCCGGGGAGGCGTGGGGGAGAGGTGGGCCATGGAAGCCAAAGGCAGCATGCCCCAATGAAGGGGGCTGAATTCATAAAAGGCTACAATTGCTGCCCAGACCAATCCAATGGAGGGAGTTCTCCTCCAACATGATTCATCTGCTGGTTTCCATGTCGGTGATGACGTTTGAAGTGGAGGCCAGCAAGGTCATCTCCACGTTATGGTATCCTCATGGCCCTCGTGGGCCTGTCAAGGCCCTAGAGCTGCCCTCTGGTTCGGTCAGCAGTATCAGGAGAGCCAACCTTGAACTCAGGCAACCAGTTAGGAGGCTGCCTCCAGGAGAATTGTCAGCCATCTCGCTGCTGGCAAGGGTTGGCTCACAACCTCCATTTGGTTCTGCTCTCAGGGCCCTGAAACTCACGGGAAAATCCTGGCCATGAATTTTTTTAAAGAAATTAAATGCCAAATTTAAAGCTGATTTTCATAATGAAAGGATTTTTAAAATTGCAAAACAGTAGCATTTGTAGGCACGTAGGAGCATGAGTAGGCTGTTCGGCCTACAAACAGATCATGCCTGATCATCTACCTCTACGCCATTTTCCCAAATTCCTTGATGTCATTAGTATCCAGAAATTTATCAATTTCTATCTTGAACATACTCAGTGAATGAGTTTCCACAGCCCTCTAG
The DNA here is from genome assembly GCF_964194155.1 of Cetorhinus maximus. Classification (NCBI taxonomy): domain Eukaryota; kingdom Metazoa; phylum Chordata; class Chondrichthyes; order Lamniformes; family Cetorhinidae; genus Cetorhinus; species Cetorhinus maximus. The sequence continues at coordinate 47,346,643 of NC_135898.1, forward strand.
GGTAGTGAATTCCAAAGATTCACCACCCTCTGAGTGAAGAAATTCCTCCTCATCACAGTCCTAAATGGCCTGCCCCTTATTCTGAGACTGTGTCCCCTGGTTCTAGACTCAATCAGGGGGAACATCCTATCCACATCTACCCTGTCTTACCCTGTAAGAATTTTGTAAGTTTCAATGAAGTCGCCTCTCATTCTTCCAAACTCTAGAGAATACAGCCCCAGTCTCCTCAATATCTCCTCGTAAGACAATCCTGCCACCTCAAGGATTAGTCTGGTGAACCTCTGTTGCATTCCTTCTATGACCAGTATATCCTTCCTCAGATCAGGAGACCAAAAATGTATATTGTACTTCAGGTGCAGTTCAACCAAGGCTCTATACAATTGCAGCAAGACATCTTTACTCCTGTACTCAAATCCCCTTGCGATGAAGGCCAACATACCAATTGCCTTCCTGATTGCTTGCTGTACCTGCATGCTAACTTTTAGTGACTCATAAACAAGGACGCCCAGGTCCCTTTGGACATCAATATTTCCCGACCTTTCACCAGTTAATAAATATTCTGCCTTTGTTTTTTCTACCAAAATGGGTAATTTCACACTTAATCACATTATATTCCATCTGCCATATTTTTGCACATTCACTGAACCTGTCCAAATCTCCTTGAAGCCTCCTTGCATCCTCCTTACATTCAACTTACATTCCCACCTAGTTTTATGTCATCAAATATGGAAATATTACCCATGTTCAGTCCCTTCCCACCTACATCCGTGATTCCGCTGACACCCTACATCATATCAACAATTTCCAGTTCCCTGGCCCCAACCGCCTCCTCTTCACCATGGATGTCCAATCCCTCTACACCTCCACCCCCCCCACCGGGATGGTCTGAGGGCTCTCCGCTTCTTCCTCGAACAGAGGCCCGAACAATCCCCATCCACCACTACTCTCCTCCGTCTGGCTGAACTTGTTCTCACACTGAACAATTTCTCCTTTAACTCCTCTCACTTCCTCCAAATGAAAGGTGTGGCTATGGGTACCCGCATGGGCCCCAGCTATGCCTGTCTCTTTATGGGGTATGTGGAACATTCCTTGTTCCAGTCCTACTCCGACCCCCTCCCACAGCTCTTTCTCCGGTACATCGATGACTGCTTCGGTGCTGCTTCAAGCTCTCGTCTGGACCTGGAAAAATTTATTAATTTTGCTTCCAATTTCCACCCCTCCATCATTTTCACATGGTCCATCTCTGACACTTCCCTTCCCTTCCTTGACCTCTCTGTCTCAATTTCTGGTGATAGACTGTCCACCAATATTTATTACAAGCCTATCGACTCCCACAGCTACCTTGACTACAGCTCCTCACACTCCGCTTCCTGTAAGGACTCCATCCCATTCTCTCAGTTCCTTCGCCTCCGTCGCATCTGTTCTGATGATGCCATTTTCAAAAACAGTTCCTCTGACATGTCTTCCTTCTTCCTTAACCGAGGTTTTCTGCCCACGGTGGTTGACAGGGCCCTCAACTGTGTCCGGCCCATCTTCCGCGCATCCACCCTCACACCTTCCTCTCCCTCCCAGAACCATGATAGGGTCCCCCTTGTCCTCACTTATCACCCCACCAGCCTCCGCATTCAAAGGATCATCCTCCGCCATTTCTGCCAACTCCAGCATGATGCCACCACCAAACACATCTTCCCTTCACCCCCCCCCCCCACCAGCAGCACTCCGCAGGCATCGTTTCCTCTGGGACACCCTGGTCCACTCCTCCATCACCCACTACACCTCAACCCCCTCCCACGGCACCTTCCCATGCAACCGCAGAAGGTGCAACACCTGCCCCTTTACTTCCCCTCTCCTCACCGTCCAAGGGCCCGAGCACTCCTTTCAAGTGAAGCAGCATTTCACTTGCACTTCCTTCAATTTAGTCTACTGCATTCGCTGCTCCCAATGCGGTTTCCTCTACATTGGAGAGACCAAATGCAGACTGGGTGACCGCTTTGCAGAACACCTTCGGTCTGTCCGCAAGCATGACCCAGACCTCCCTGTTGCTTGCCATTTCAACACTCCACCCTGCTCTCATGCCCACATGTCTGTCCTTGGCCTGCTGCAATGTTCCAGTGAAGCTCAACGCGAACTGGAGGAACGGCACCTCATCTTCTGACTAGGCACTTTACAGCCTTCCAGACTGAATATTGAGTTCAACAATTTTAGATCATGAACTCTCTCCTCCATCCCCAACCCCTTTCCAATCCCCCTTTTTCCCAATAATTTATATATATTTTTCTTTTCCCACCTATTTCCATTATTTTTAAATGTATTTCCATCCATTGTTTCATCTCTCTCTTTTAGCCTATTTCGATCCCTTCCCCCCCGCCAGGGCTATCTGTATCTTGCTCGTCCTGCTTTCTACCCTTAATGTCACCTATTAGCACATTTCTTAGCTAATATCACCACCGTCAACATCTCTTTGTCCTTTTGTCTATGACATCTTTTGGCAATCTCCACCTATTACTGGCCCTCTATCCAGATGTACTTGTCCCACCCCCCCTTAAACCAGCTTATATTTCACCTCTTTTCTATTTTTCCTTAGTTCTGTTGAAGAGTCTTGAAACGTTGACTGTGTTCCTCTCCGCAGATGCTGTCAGACCTGCTGAGTTTTTCCAGGTGTTTTTGTTTTTGTTTTGGAAATATTACATTTGGTCCCCACATCCAAATCATTTATATAGATTGTGGACAGCTGTGGCCCCAAGCATTGATCCTTGCAGTACCCCACTAGTAACACTATGCCATCTTGAGAATGACCCGTTTATTCCTACTCTCTGTTTTCCATCTGTTAATCATTTCTCAATCCATACCAGTATATTATCCCCAATCCCATGTGCTCTAATTGTGTTTACTGCCCTCCTGTGTGGAACCTTATCAAAAGCCTTCCGAAAATCCAAATATGCCACATCCACTGGTTCTCCTTTATCTATGCTACAGGTAATATCCTCATAAGAACTCCCAACAGGTTTGTCAAACATGATTTCTCTTTCATAAATCCATGTTGACTCTGTCCAGTCATTTCATTATTTTCTAAGTGTCCAGTTATTACATCTTTTATAGATTCTAACATTTTACCTGCAGCTGACGTCAAACTAACAGGTCCGTAGCTCTCTGTTTTCTCTTCTTTCCCTCCCTCCCTTCTTAAATAAAATAGTTGCATCTGCTACTCTCCAGTCTGCAGGAACCATCCCAGAGTCTATAGAATTTTGAAAGGCAACCACCAATGCATCCACTATACCTGTAGCCACCTCCTTCAACACTCTGGGAGAGAGCTCATCTGGTCCAAGATATTTATCAACCTTCAATCCAATTATTTTTTTGAGTACTACCTCTTTACTAATACTAATTTCTTTCAATTCCTCATTTTCACAAGCCCCTTGGTTCCCTGGTATCTCTGGGAGATTTCCTGTAACCTCCTCTGTGAAGACAGACACAAAGTAAATGTTGAGATTCTCCGTCATTTCCACGTTCTCCATTATGAATTCTCCTGTCTTTGCCTGTAATGGATCGACACTTATTGCTAATCTTTTCCTTTTCACATACCTAAAGAAGCTTTTACAGTCTGCCTTTGTTTCTTGCTAACTTGCATTCATATTCTCTTTTCCCTTTCTTTATCAGTTTCTTGGTCCTCCTTTGCTGAATTCTAAATTGCTTCTAATCATCAGGCTTACCACTTTATTTAATTTCTTTGGTTAGCCACGGTTGATTTACTTTTCCTGTTTTCTGTCTCAGGAATGTATATTTGCTGTAGACCATGTAATACTTCTTTAAATACTAGCCATTGCCTGTCTACTGTCAAATCTTTTCATGTATTTTACCCAATCCACCATAGTCAACTTGCCCCCTCATACCTTCATAGTTTCCTTTGCTCAGATACAAGAGCCTAGTTTCAGAATAAACTATATCACTTTCAAACTTAATATAAAATTCATTCAAACAATGGTCACTATTTCCTAAAGGCTCCTTTTTAGCAAGGTCATTAACTAACCCTTTCTTATTACATGATGCTAAATTTGAAATTACCTGATCCCTAGTTGATTCTTCAACGTACTGCCCCAGAATCCATCTCGGACACACTCCAGGAAGTCATCCTTCACAGCATTAGTGCTGATTGAGTTTATCAGATCTATATGTTAATTGAAGTTGCCCATTATTACTGTAACACCCTTCTTACATGCAGCTCTAATATCGTGATTTATACCGTACCTACTACAGTTTGGTGGCCTATTAACAACTCCCACCAATGTTTTCTGCCCTTTGCTGTTTCTTAGCACCATCCAAACTGATTCTACATCTTGATTCTTTGACCTAAGACCCCCTCTCACTAATGTACTGCTCTTGCCCCTTATTAACAGTGCTACGCCACTTTGTTTTCCCTTTTGCCTATCTTTCCTAAATTACAAATATCCCTGAATATTCCATTCCCAGCCTTGGTCACCCTGTAACCGCGTCTCCGTAATGGCAATTAAATCATAGCCATTTACCTTTATTTGTGCCTTCAAATCATCTAACTTGTTGCGAATGCTGCTTGCATTCAGATAGTGTCCTTAATTTGTCTTTTTAACATTTCCCCTCATTCTGATCCTATTTAAGGCCTGCCTTCACTTCTCCTGCCTTCTAATTTCACCTACTACTTTTCTATTTCCAGTTTCGAGTTTTGCCTCGCTCCCAATCTGTTTTAAACCCTCTGCAACAGCACTTGCAAATCTCCCTGCGAAAATGTTAGCCCTGGTCCTGCTAAGGTGCAACCTGTCCTACCTGCCTCAGAATCTGTCCCAATGTCTCAGAAACCTGATGCCCTCCGTCCTACATCAGTTTTCCAACTGCATGTTCAATCGCTCAATCCTGCTATTCGTGTGCTCACCAGCACACGGCACAGGGAGTAATCCTGAGATTACTGCTTTTGAGGTCCTGCTTTTTAATTTCTTTCCTAATTCCCTAAAATCTGCTTTCAGGACTTCATCCCTCTTCCTACCTATGTCGCTGGTATCAATGTGGTCCACAATTTCTGGCTGTTCACCTTCCCCCAGAAGAATGTCCTGTAGCTGGTCCGTAACATCATTGACCCTGACACCAGGGAGGCAACATACCATCATTGAGTCATGTCTATGGCCACGGAAACGCCTGTCTGTTGCCCTAACTAATGAATCCCCTATCACTATTGCTGTTCCACTCTTCTTTCTCCCCTCCTATGCAGCTGAGTCACCCATGGCGCCACAGAATTTGTTCTTGCTACGCTCCTGAGGAACCATTGTCCTCACCAGTATCCAAAATGGAAAACTGGTTAGTGAGTGAGATCGATTCAGGGGACCCCTGCACCACCTGCCTGGCTCTCTTAGACTGCCTGGGGGTTTCCCATTCCCTGTTCGTCTGCATTCTCCTAACCTGTGGTTTGACCAGCTCACTAAATGTGCTTTCCAGGTAGTTCTCTGCCTTGCAGATATGCCACAGTGACTCCAGCAGCCATTCGAGTTCCAAAACACAGAGCTCCGTCTTCTGTAGCCAGTGACATTTCCTGCAGATGTGTTTGTCTAGGACACATGTCTTCCCTCATTCCACAGAATGCACATTCTACTTGGCTAAGCTACCCTGCCATTCCTTAACCTTTACAAACTATTTATTATAAGTAGAATAACTGATAAGTTATTCACCGCTCAACTTTTTCCCCTGCACCGAAGTTAGAAACCAAATACTGGAGGCTGAAAAAAGTAGATCCAGGTGCTGCTGACTGTCTCCAGGTTCTCCTTTCACCCGTTCTTTTGGATGCTGCTGACCGCCTCCAGTTCCTCCTTTCATCCGCTCTTCTAGGTATTGCTGACTGCCTCCGGATCCCCTCTTCACCCAGTTTAACTGTTTAGTTCAGGTCTCAAATCCGTTTTCCTACCTGTTATGTAGAAACAAAAATGTTTTGGCTTTTAATGCAAATATAGAATATTTACTTAGATGTAAACTGAACCGTTTTAAACCTTCAGGTTGTAATTTAGAAATGAAAACAAACTTTTATTTTGACCTCTATGCATCAAACTCTGGTTTAGCCAAACTTACAGAATGAAATGGGTATAAAAGGGGAGTGTATATATATCATTAAATTGACTAAGTCTTATGTTATAAAGATTGTTGGCTATAATCTTAATGTCTCTATATTACTTGTGCTTTAGAATTACTGTTAGCCTGAGGATTGATATTTTATGTAAAATTCTTCCTCACATCATTTCTGTTCTATTCCATTTATGTAAATGGTTTATTACCTCATTGTTTATTTGTCGAAACATAACTAAAATTTGTAAATTCCAAATACATTTTGTAAGTTATTGCAAAAGGCACTTGTTAAGGGCCTGCAGTGTGAGGAGTGGCGTGCTTGTGGATCTACAGGGGAGTCTTTCACTTTTTTGCATCTTTTTCTTCCCTTCGCAAAAGGTTGAGGGGTTCTCAATTTAGGCCCTTTGGCACATTGAGCAATCAGTTTATCTGTGACAGCGAGGTGAGCTACAGGTTGCACCCTGGGTATGGGTATTGCTAAATTCCAGAATGGTTCTGTAACTTAAAGATTGCATTTTTTTTATCCCTTGTGTCACTTAATGAATTGCTTGATTTTTATGTTGGGATAATCTGAATACATTATCCAAAAGGCATTCTGGAATTGTTGTAGGCAAATTGAGTTTGAAAGAATAAACATAGTAGCATCCCTATCCTGAAGTGTTTTGTTTATCATAACCTTTTCTGTGTGTGGGGCTAATTTAATTAGACGATTAGACTGCAAGGTTTAAATTATCAAAGTTGTGAGGTGTAAAACAGGCTTTTGAAATGGAGATGAGTAAAGCTAGGGTGAAATCTCAGCAGAGATGGTGTGAATAAAATTTCCATTTTTAGATAAGTAGGTTAGTGTTTGATTTTCAGGGGGACAGGGAAAATATTTACAACTGGCAAGATAAATAAGGCAAGGTTATTACGTTGGTTTTTCGCATAAGTGCTGGCCATAATGAGAATATGAAAGATTTTTATATTCTGAGGAAAGTAACTTATAAAGACAACTGGAAGCAATGGAATTTACAGATCAAAAAAGGAGAAATACATTTAAAGAAGGATGGAAGGCTGTGTAAGGTGTGGCCATGTGAGATCTTGGAAGGTGCACTGTGTGAAACAGACTTGGGAAAAGCCTCTAGCCACCCTGCAGAAGTTCGCTGTTCCAGTAGCCAAAGTTGTGTTAAAAGGCTTTGGAAGTCCATTGACCAGTGGGTACTTGTGGTAAAATTGCTGGATGACTATAAATTTGTCATCTATTTGGACTGTTGCCTTAAAGTGGGTGAGAAGTAGGGAGCCTGGTTAAGCAGAAATTTAGGAACTGTTATAACTGTAATCTTGTGTGTGTTTAAGTTTGTTCTTCTTTTGTTAATAAACGTTTTAATTTAATCTTTAAAATCTTTAACGGTGGTAGAGGACTCATTACTTCTGACTTCAGTGCATAATAAATACAAATTGTAAAAATCGTTGTGATAGCATGGCCAGGTTTCCCTTGTGGATTTGGTCAGCCTGGCAAATACCACCTGCCATATCATAACAGTTGCATGTCAATCTTCACAGCCTTAATGGTCATGGGTGGTGCACAAAAACACATTTATAGAAATAATGTACTAAAGATATATATGCATAGTGGATTTCAGTTTGCTGGGTGTTGTCTGGCATTACACAATCCTTGATATAAAATTTATTGATTCACTAGGAAGTAACATAATTGTAAAATGTACAGAAATTTCAAAAGGTCTGGCAACCTTGTTCTCTCCTTTTTATAAACAAACCCACCTACCTGCTCAGCACGTCCTCCCATCCTTCGCTCTATAAAAATCCATTTAATTTTGCTGAGCCCACTTATACTGTTCACTTTCAATGGTCTTCCCTGGCAACGTATTCCACACCTTGAGATGCAAAATATCCAAATGACTTTCCAATCAGGTGCACCCTGTTAAAATGTAATTATATTTCTCCAATCAGGTGCTGAAGACATTTCTTGCCTTGCGGATTAAGGAAGTGGAAGTTAAAAAAGATTCAGAAGAGATCGCCCCTAAAAAACGATTCATGACATGCAAAGAGAAGAGGAAAAATCTTTCTAGGATGCAGCGAAAGGTAATGTTTTCACTATCAAATCCTTGTTGCAGTGCCAAGCAAATGTGTGGAAGTGTTCTTTTATTCTGTTAAAATGATTATTCCTAATGCTTTGACAAGTAAATCAATTTGTTTTTAAAATGTGTATTTTTCAGTGGAAAAAAGCAGAGGAGAAACTAGAGAAGGAACTTCTTGAAACAGAAGCTTCAGAAAGTAAAGACAAAAAACTAAAACTGGTATGTGGTTTCTATGTTTCAGTTCTTCGTGCCTTTTTATCTCTGGTTTGCACCTAAATAGTGAAAGCACACCACCAAAATCTCCCATGTACCCAAGTCAGAAACTAGATTTACAATAGATCGAAAAAGTACTGAAATCTAAAAAAGAGGCTGCAACTGTTAGTTCTACAAACCACTCATCTGCTGCTAATTTTGGTGGTGCAACAAGGTCACCAAGATGAATTTAAAAGGGTGTGAAAAAGTGAAATATATGCCAAGTATATGATACCACAGTAAGGTGCTGGAGTGTTTGAGGAGGAATTGAAAGTTCCTGAACTGATGCGGACAAAAAAGATCTAAAACATTAAAGCTGAGCTACAAGTGAACGGTGAGTGTGTGTAATTAGCAAACAGATAATATAAATAATTATCAGACATCTCCTGGGGAGTCCTGTGCGTGGTTGGGGGGTATCGGGGGGGCGGGGGGGTCTGAGTCCCGTGGGTGGTCGAGGGTATTCAGTGGGGGGGGCGTGGGGAAAGGGTCTCGTTGGAGGCGGCGGGGCAGGGAGGGTGGGGGTGGTCAGGGTGGTTCGGTGCCATGTTGCACAGAAGCTAGAAGTAGTTTTAATTCTTCTAACTTTCTCTGGGCAACTATTGCTGAATGACAATCAGGACCATCTTAAGTTTGCGATTTAAATCACGTTTTCGATGGTTCCCATTACAGGGCAATTGCCCAAAGAAAGTTTGAACAGCCCAGGCAATTGCCATGCAATTGTTACCTGGCTTCTTCACCCTCCTCCCAGATCTTTGGGTACCCCGCCAGATACACTGCCCCGGAGCTCAGAAGTTACGGGCCAATGTTTATAGTTGTGTACGTTATTCTTGTGCAAAATTTGTTGAACTTCCTCAATAGATTCTGTTTTTAATTAGCCCAAAGTAAGATTTTACTCATGGAGTTTTCTCTCTTGCTGACAGCACACAGAAACCCTAAACATTGTGTTTCTGACGTACTTCAGAATCCTAAAGAAAGCACAGAAATCTTTACTTCTTCCTGGTGTTCTGGAAGGCCTTGCCAAGTAAGAGAACATTTTTACTTTATTTCTATAATGCAGGGGCACTATTTAAAATGAGAATTCCAGCATCAGTGTTTAAGTTTTATGATTTGTCTCTTGCAATTGCCTATCACGCAAAACCACCTATAATCTGCTGTGTTTTCAGTGTTCTTTCCAAATGTAGAAGCTAACCGTACAAATGTTCTCACAGATTTGCTCACCTCATTAATGTGGAATTCTTCGATGACCTTCTGGTAGTTCTGTACTCTCTGATTGACTCTGGGGTGAGTGCAAGTTATTTCAATATATCAGCGATTTTATATTACGTATCAATGGGTCAGACAGTTTGCTCTTGTATTGATTGCTATAGTTTAGCCTGAACTTCACTTTCTCGTTACAGAGTCTTAATTATAGGGAGTGCCTTCACTGTATTCAGGCTGCCTTTCATGTACTTTCTGGTCAAGGTAGGCTCTTTGAGTGGATATTAAATTCAAATTTAATCGTTTCTGTATTTCACAATATACCTGATCATCATTACGTTTCTCCTTTTTCTTAAAATATTCCAGATGAAATTTAATGGCAATTCCGAGTCTACAAATTCAATTCTTTCAACTTTCTATTCTGTTCTGCAGGTGATGTGCTGAACATTGATCCAATGAAATTCTACACTCACCTTTATAAGATGTTGTTTGCACTACATGCTGGTAAGTTAAAGTTTCTGTAATTTTTAAAAATTAGTAATAGATTAACGAGCAGCAAAGATGTGACAGGTTAAGTGCTTCACTTGACACCCAACCAGAATTTTATGAGCTGCATTCCCCAAGAGCGGAATCCAATGTAAAGTGGCTCATACCTCTCGAATTTTAACTCGATGCTTAATAAGGAAATTACATTGGAAGCAATCTTTCCAAATTCCCAGAAACTGTGTCATAAGCAAATGAAAGGTTTGTGCATAAATTTTGGAAACTGATTAATGGACTATGACCATTAGTATTTATCCTATTACCATGTTTATCTGGTTTAGTTTTTCAGGAAAAAATATGGTGGCAAAATTGAGAATGTATGGAGATAAGGGCAACATTGTGATATGGTTGGTAATTATTTGGAAAGTGGGAAGCAGGACATGGATAAAAATTTTGTTCTCAGATTAGCTGGATATCACAAGTAGTGTTCCCCAGGCATCTGTATTAGGGCCTCAGCTTTTTCACTGTGTATATTAATGATTAGGATGAAGAAACAGAAGTATATCCTAGTTTGCAGATGATGCTTACATTAGCAGGAAGTTGCAAAGGATATATAGACAGACTACTAAGTGAGTAAGCAAAACTATAGCAGATTGAATTCAATGTAGAGAAGTGTGAGTTTTGTTTGGATCTGAGAAAGAGGAACTGGATTATTTTCTTAATGTTCAGAGCCTAGGACCTGTGGAGGGGCAAAAGAATTTTGGTATCCATGTACACAACTCACCAAAAGCATAGGTACAAAAAGTAATCAAAAATATCTCAAGTGGATTGGAATTCAAAAGCAATGCTCCAGCCATGGTCAGATCCCATCTGCAATGCCACATTCAATTTTAGATAAGAAACTTCAGGAAAGGTACTACTTTTGGAAAGTGTATAGCACAGATTCACCAGAATGGTACCAGAACTTTACAATAAACTTGGCTTGTATACCTTTGAGCTTAGACAGTTGTGGGATGATTGAAGAATTTAAAATGATTAAAGGGTTCAGTAGTGTTACGACCACAGCCGTTGATATTTGCTGAGCAAGCCAAATCCCAGAGGGAAACTGGTCTTACTGATCATAACTGTTTTTTTATATTTTGAAAACGAAGGAAAGAGCTAGTGATCCCAGAAGCATTGAATCCTAGTAGTACTTTTTTAGGATTTTAAAAATTTATTAACAAGAAGGAAAAAAACTTAAGCGCACAAGATTAAAGCTAGACAGTTAAAGCAGGTTTACAAAACATCCCTCAAAGAAACCCACTTGGTCAGAACACCATAAGACACAGGAGCAGAAGTAGGCCATTCGGCCCATCAAATCTGCTCTGTCATTCAATGAGGTCACGACTGATCTGATAATCCTCAAATCTATCTATCTCTGCCTTGAATATACTTAACGACCCAGCCTCTACAGCCCTCTGTGGTAAAGAATTCCACAGATTGACTACCCTCTGAGAGAAGAAATGCCTCCTCATCTCTGTTTTAAATGAGCGACCCCTTACTCTGAGATTATGCCCTCTGGTCCTAGACTCCCCAACAAGAGGAAACAACCTCTCAACATCTACCCTGTCAAGTCCCCTAAGAATCTTATATGTTTCAATAAGGTCGCCTCTCATTCTTCTAAACTCCGGTGAGTACAGGTGCAACCTACTCAACCTCTCCTCATAAGAAAATCCCTCCATCCCTGGGATCAACCTAGTGAACCTTCTCTGGACTGCCTCCAATGCCAGTATATCTTTCCTTAGATAAGGGAACCAAAACTGTTCACAGTATTCTAGGTGTGGTCTAACTAGTATAGTATAGCCTTGTTTAGTTTTAGCAAGACTTCCCTACTTTTATAATCCATTCCCTTTGAAATAAAGGCCAACATTCCATTTGCCTTCCCTATTACCTACTGAACTTGGATGCTAGCTTTTTGTGATCCATGCACGAGGACCCCCAAATCCCTCTGTGATGCAGCTTTCTTCAGCCTTTCTCCATTTAAGTAATATTCAGCTCCTCTATTCTTACTGCCAAAGTGCATAACCTCACATTTTCCCACATTATAGTCCATCTGCCACATTTTTGCCCACTCACTTAACCTGACTATATCCCTCTGTTGACACTGTGTCACCCTTACCACTTGCCTTCCCACCTATTTTTGTGACATCTGCAAATTTGGCGATAGTACATTCATTTCCCTCATCCAAGTCATTAATATATATTGTAAATAATTGTGACCCCAGCACTGACCCACTAGTTACAGGCTGCCATCCTGAAAATGCCCCCCTTATCCCTGTCTTCTCTTAGTTAGCCAGTCCTCTATCCATGCTAATATACTACCCCCAACATCATGGGCTCTTATCGTATTAAGTAGCGTTATGTGTGGTGCCTTATCGAACGCCTTTTGGAAATCCAAATATATTACATCTACTGGTTCCCCTTTTATTTATCCTGCTTGTTACCTCCTCAAAGAATTCTAATAAATTTGTCAGACATGATATCCCCTTCATGAATCCATGCTGATTCTGCTTGATTATATTATGCATTTCTAAATGCTCTGCTATTACATCCTTTATAATAGACTCTAACATTTTCCCAATGACAGATGTTAAGCTAACTAGCTTATAGTTACCTGTTTTTTGTCTCCCTCCCCTTTTGAATAAGGGTGTTACATTGTCAGTTTTCCAATCCTCTGGGACTTTTCCAGAATCTAAGGATTCTTGGAAGATTACTACCAGTGCATCCACTATCTCTGCAGCTATTTCCTTTAATATCCTAGGATACAACCCATCAGGTCCAGGTGACTTATTGGCCTTCAGCCCCATTAGTTTCCCTAGTACTTTTTCTCTAATGATATTTATTTACCCCCCGCTCTTTGTCCCATGATTATTTTATATTTTTGGTATTCTTTCATAAAGACTGATGCAAAGTATTTATTCAACTCCTCTTCCATTTCCTGATTCCCCATTATTATTTCCCCTTCCTCATTCTCTAAGCGGCCGATATTGACTTTGGCCTCTCTTCCTTTTTATGTATTTAAAGAAGCTCTTGCTGTCTGTTTTTACATTACTTGCTAATTTACCCTCAGAGTTTATTTTCTCCCTCTTTATTACAAGTAAACTACTTGGCAACAGCTCCCTTATAGATTTTTAACCACAAAAAACCATCAATATTACCCAGTGTAAAACTGCTAGAGGTATACCACACGACTTCTCACTCTCTTCCATTCTGTGTTAAAAATCCAAGCAAGTTCAGAAAACAAACTGCTTTCTGAGACAGATGTTTCTGGTTTGACTAGATGGCTGTTTCAGATTTCACACCTTTTCTCGGCACAAAGCTGGTCTCAGGACATCTCCCCCACACAGCCAACCACAACTCAACTAACCATCTTTCCTTAAATATCATTTCTTCCCCCTTTCATCTTAGATTTCATTGTTCTCAAACACCTCTAACTCAACTTCTCCAAATATAAAAATCTTTCATGTTTTCCTATTGCCTCCGCTTTTGGGTCAAATAAAATGTAATAACTTTCCCTTTACTTATGAAACGTTTCTAAGTTGTAAAAGTCCCTTGTCACTTCTAAATTCCTTTTTGAAATTTAACAGCTGAAAAGTCAAGTCCTTACCTATCACCTAATGCAAATTTTAAAACCCAACTTATTTTCTTGTAAATCCACTTCACCAGAGCCTGTCATTACAAATACATGCATCGAGCACATTTACCCCTTTTATCTATCAATTCCCATAGACAACCTGTCTTTACTAACCTTCCCCCAGTTTTATTAATCATGGACACACACACAGCCTTCTTTACAGAATACCACCATATTCCCAAAAAGTTTTTTAAAAATCCATTTTCACAGTAAGGATATCAAAAGATGTGGAGCAAAAGTGGGGAAGTGGAGTTGATGTACAGATCAGTCAGTATCTGATTGAATAGTGAAACAGGCTGGTGGGGCTGAAGCGCCTACTCTTATTTCTGTGCCATTATGGAGAGCAAAAATAGCAGTGAATATTTTTGTTGGACTTTCTTTTTATTTGCAGTATCTTCTGGTGCCTTCCATTACCATGGTTTGACACCAGTTTGAGTTGACTTACAAAGTTCGTTCTTTGATTCCAGTTTTTATGCCATCCTCCTTTATTTCTTTCTGAATTAAGATGTCAGTTTATCAAATTGAGTGGTTTGTGCTATGAGCCATATCTAAATATAATATAGATTGAGAATGCTGATGCTAATTTCTTGGTGGACCCTTTGACAAGATCGAGAGAGAGGAGACTGTAATCCAACCTAGCACAAATGAAAAGACAGTTTGGTAATTCCCAACTCCTCTTTCCTGACTGATCACTATTGTCTCTGGGAACAGTCAGTAGTGATTTCTGATGCATTGTGCGCAAAGGTCTTGGGGAACAGCAAATTGAAACAGTTTGGCCCTGCTCTCCTGCGTGAATATCACAACCTTAAAGCAGCTCTCAAAATGAATTGCTTTGATAGCTGTTTGAACATTATTAATTCTGTTTTTCAGGAGATACAAATGAAGATGTTTTGATTATGCTACAATGTATAGATGTGATGCTGACAAAACGCCGAAAGCAAGTTTCTTTACAGCGTGCTGTTGCTTATATAAAACGTCTGACTACTCTTGCACTTAATGTTCTACCCAATTCTGCCATTGGTATCCTGGCAACTAATAGAGTGTTAATGAATGTAAGTGCTTTTTTACTGGGAGAATATTTAGTTATAACTGAGTTGAGTTTATGACCTGCTATCCACCTAACCACCTTAGCCATCTATTCAACTTGTTCATGCCTTTGTCACCATCAGATGACTATTCCAGTGTTCCTGTCTTGCCTCCGATCCTGCACCCTCTGTAAGCTTCAGCTCATTTAAAACTCTGTTTCACATCCTATCACACATCAAATCTTACTCGCCCATTATCCCTGACTTTGCTGACCTTCATTGGCCTCTGGTTCCCCATTGTTATTTTTATTTAAAATTTTCATCCTTGTGTTTAAATCTTTTTATGGCCTAACTCCTTCCTATCTCCATAATCTCCAACCTTTATAGTCTCTCTTGTTTCCCCCTTCATCCACTGAATACGCTCTGCCTCTGGTGGATTATGCATCTCCTCACTCTCCTTTCACCTCCACCATGGCAACCAAGCCTGCTTGTCTCCACGTTTCAGAATTCCCTAGTTAATCCCCTTCGTCTCTCCAAAACCCCCTCCTCCTCAAAAGCCCTTCTTAGAACCTACTTCAATTATGGTTTTGATCCTCCCTCATAATATTTCCCTCTGATTCGGCATTTGTTGTTTTCTTTTTACCTCTCTGAAGTGCCTTAGGGTGAATTTATTTTAAGTTGAAAGCACTGTATAAATATATATTGTTATTGATATTAGGATATAAATTCTTAAATAGGGTAGTATGCAGACCTCAATTTAGCAATATTAATAAGTAGATTATTTTTATTTTTTTATGTCTGGCATTGCTCAGTGAAGGTTTTTGTAGTTACTTGCAAGTTATAAAGTTAGCCATGCTTGTAGGATCATCATGATGAGCCCTCAATTAGTTGAAATGTTACCTTTGCCTATGACAGATAATTGAATGCCAGGATTTGCCTCTAAAGCTTGCACTTTGCTGGTATTGTAGTATTCTCAAAAGAAAGATGCCCTTGCACAAAGTAGTGGTTAAAAGAATCACATTGTTGAAAGTGAAAACAAGTGATTATGTTACTGAGAAACCAAATTACATATTAATGGTTACAGTTAGATTGTACTTTATTTATGCAACTCATAACGTGAGAAACTGCTTCCTTATGGAAGGATTAAAGTTGAATTGCACCATATACAATGTGAAATTTTTATTTCCTCCAGTCATTTCCTAAGACGGATATTTTGCTGGACAGTGAATCCCATGGTAGTGGACTTTATCTCCCAGAGCTTGATGAACCTGAATACTGCAATGCACAGAATACTGCCGTGTGGGAGTTACATTACCTCCAGGTAAACTCATTTTGCATTGTATCTCTTACCACATATTTAGCCCTGTTGCTATCGCACAGGTAGACAGTAAATTGGAAACTTTCTGAAATATGATGCCAACCGTTAAGGCAAGTAGAAATCTACATGAATCATATAGAAAAATTAGATAACTCCTTTTCAATGTAATTTAGCAAAAAAACTATTTTCTATATAGTATATTAAATTTATAGCACAGCATAATTAGGACCCTTAAATATGTTTATTGTTCATATTGTTTAATCCCACTGCAATTAGATTTCTTTTGAAATTTGCATGACAATATTTGGAGTGTTCAGCGTTAAAATTGTTGATTTAAACATGCTGTCGTCTGTAATATTTTCAGCTAGTACTGGAATAAATATACTGACACAGGCAAATTATCTATAATCAGTCTGTTAGTCATGTCTTGTTAGTGCTGTCAGCATTCCATGTAACCAGAATCCAGGGTCACCACAAAATTTTCACTGACCTCCACCTTTTTCTATTGCAGCGACATTTTCATCCTGTTGTGCGGATGTTTGCAGCACATCTTAGTGTTGGTGCTCCATCAGAGGGCTCTGGAGCCCTGAGGGCAGAACTAAGCAGAAAGTAAGGGATTTTACACCAATAAAATGCAATGTCATTGTTACTAACTCTGGCCTGCACAACTTCAGCTTTGAAAATTGTTGTTTGTAATTAACAATTAATTTCTCAAGTTGAGCATGTTTTCCTACTGCACAAGTCTTTGAAGATGCTAAGTTGCATCTGTTGTCTGCAAATTGGCTGCCACATTTGCCCACATTACAGCCAATGAATTCATTTTGAAATGTAATTAAGTGCTGTGGGTTACCCTGACGACCTGATAGGCGCTATATAAATTGTTCTTTACTCTTGTTATTGAGAATCCTTAAGTACTGAATTTTTAAGTTTGAGCGTAGACTAAATGTATTTGTGTTCGATCCAGGCATGCTACAGAGCTTTTTGAGGAGTTCAGCATGAAAGAGATGACTTTCAATCCTCCAATCACATCTTCTGGATCAAACAAAAAGGTAGACAAATTAAAAATTCCATCTATACTTTATCAAGTTTGTAGCTACAAAAGCATTTAGCTAGGTTAAACACACATATTAAAGTGATAAATTTTGCAATAGGATGAAAGATTTTGCACACTGCTTCTCCTGCCTTTGGAACATGGTCCTTTACTTACGAAACATATGTTAGCTTTGGCAAATGTGCTGTCAGTATCTCAAGACAATTTCTGCTCAATTTGCCTACAGTTGCAACAATTGTTAAATGCCTTTTCAGACAGAACCAAATGACAACAAGAAGCCTCAAAAGTAAAGCACTTTTAGCATTGGTGTGGTGTGTGTATTAGTTTGTTTAATAAGAGCAAGTTCTTTTAAGAATTGACTGTCACTCACTTGTATGATTGATGCTGTAATTTCAGAAGACTGCACAGCAGAGTGCATTCCTCGATTCAGATCTACATCGCCAAATAAATCGGCTCCTAGAGAATCCCTCCATCACTGCTGATCTCAAATTTGCTGACAATTTCCGAGCAGAATCTCACACATGATTGAAGAGTAGAAGATTGTTGGGTGTTTATTATGCAGGATAGTTTTCAAATGAAACAAAAATTCTGAACAGAGCAACTTGTTTAACTGAGTATTGAATTACTTGTATCAGTTCATTATTTTTGTGGTTTACTTTACTCATGGTATCCATGGTGAATATGTGTGTATATATGTAAACACTAGTGGATCACCCATAGCCTTGCTCATAATTAAAGGAAATAGCAGGTTGTAATATTGTTTTATAGAGGTCACAGCACGATCCTGTGTAAAAATATCAGGAGCTACCAACTAATTTTCTTGGGCAAGTTTAATAACTGTGACAACATACCTGTTTGTATTAAAAACTCAAGTTATTTGTATAAAGAATCTTGTCCGCTTAAACCCTGAAAATTTAAAATGGGGAGGAAGCTTCCAGCCTGTAATGCTTCAAAATGTTGATTTACTACTTTTGATTAATAAATATTTAATCAAACGTTTTATTAGTGTTTCTTGGCTATGAAGTGATTTGACATCGAGGATTTTTGTAAGGCACAATACAAATGCTAGATTATTCTTTCAAAAGTTACTTAGGACATGAGCTGGGTAGGTACAAAAGACAGACCAAATGCAACTGAATAGCATACTAATCTAACAATCATATTCTTTATAGAATACTCTATAATTTCAAGTGATCATTGGTCTGTTATTTTCAGACTGATCATTGTTTAAATATTTCTTATGCATTAATTAGCAACAAAAGGCACTGGGTATTTTCCTTTAATTTTGTTATGTAATCAACATTATAGAATGGAAAACCTTAATTCTATTCTTCTTTCATAAACTCTCGAGTCTATATTTTTGTGTAATCAGACCAACTCTGGAGGTTTTTAAAAATGGTGGGCAGAACCCAATTTCAGGATTCCCATCCCTATTCCTAGTGCTGGCAATTTCACTGGTGCAGGATAAGGGTGCATGTATGTAATGAGACTGCAATCCCTACCTGGCCAGTTCCATTGCAAGGGGTAGGCATCTAATACACCATCCCCCTCCCACAATTTTCGTGGAGTCCAGCCAACTTCTCAAGGACTCGCAGTTCATGGCCCTTTAGAGCAGTTGTGAATCATAGTCAGGAACCTTTTGAAAGGTAAGATGGAAAAGCTTTGACCTTTGCCCCTCATATCCTCCATACCCCTTACATATGCCTTCCATTACCTAAGTGCACAGTGGGTGAGGTCATTATGTATAGACTCAATGAGCCATATAATAATAGCAAGTACTGATTAAAATAGTAGGTGTTTTATCCAGCTGGTGGTGCTGTGCACCATATAGACTCATTTGTGTTTTACCAGCAGACTGTCCAGTATGAGAAGATTGCACTAACCATGTCTTAGATCTAACTATCAGAAAACAGGCCAAATCTCCGAAGGAGTGACAATCACCATTGGATTGCCACTCCCTTTTTTATATACAAAGCTGGAGCTCTGCATTTCCGAACCGTGGACATCAGACATAGAGCATACCTGTTCTTGCAGTCCTCGTTCATGGTGCGGGATTGTCGGAGGAAGCCTTTTATGGCACTAGCTGCTGTATTTTGGTAAGACTTCTAATGGTGAACAGTTTTGGACGTTTAAATAGCTTTTCAGTATGTGAGTGAGGAAGTGGATAGGATGCATGTTGTGGCAGGGTGGGTTGAGGTCAGGTCAAGGGGGAGTCGGTGTTGGGGGGTGGAGTGGGAGAAAGAGATCACTTGTCTTGTTACCCAGGAGTTACACATGATTGGGTAACTGTCCAGGTAGAGTAATTATCCAGATAACTGAGTTGGAGACATTTCGGAGGGTTCTGGATACAGGGAATTTGCCCAGTAGAAGTTGAAACTTCATGGGTAATTGCTGCAGAATCCTCGCGTTGGGACTTTCGAGAGGGCCCCCAGTGCTGCATCTGACCATCACAAGACCGGAAGATCTGGGGCATCATTTATTTTGTGGTTTAAATACTGTAGGCCATTTTATTAGGGAAGATGGATAGATAAAGGAACCAAACAGTTTGAAACCATCTTTGATTTTTGTGCTGAAACATTTCAGTCTGACCTCTACTAATCAAGTAAACGTACTTTCATTCAGACTTGTTCTTAAACATGATCCAATTTCATATTTATTCTGGTCAATTCAACATTAATACACATTTTTAAAGTAAGTTATAGATATAAATACATCCAACATTAATTCACAACATAATTCATATACAATCTGAAAACATGATTTGTATAAAAATGACATTTGGCACAATGTTTCAACCCTTAAAAACATAACATTGCACTGTTAAAATTCTTAAGAATACCAACACCTTCAGTAATCATGACATGTCCTTTGCATATCAATAGAACTAAATACAGTAAAGTTAATAGATGAATTGTGGGTTTCTCTCTCACAATTGCTGACAATAGTAGTTTACTTTAGTATTTACCCAATAGTTCAATCTGATAAATAAAACATTCACTGCAAGGAAAATGCATTATACAGTTCAATTGTAGTATTTACAAAACTTAAGACCATGTAATTACCAGCCTTTTTTAAGTAAATGCCCAGTGAATGTACTTTGACATCAATCCATGGCACTAATATTTGTGCCACATGCACAAGGCTCCATTAGATGTGTATGTACAAATGGCTAGAGTGTACCATTTAAACTTATTTTTAATTGACGTTCACTGACCTTATAAAAAGGTATGGTTAAAACAACAGACTTAAGAAACAAAGTTAATTAATGAACAGCAAAACGTCTAGAAAAGAAACATAACCAAAATGTAAGAAGCACAAAGCTTCTGTTCAGAACGAGCAGCGATCAGTTAGGGAAAAAAAAAATTAATCCTATAGACATCATGTGTTGGTCAAATGAAACAATAAAATTTCACTGTTCAATCTCAATGTGGAATATTCATTCAACAACACTTCATTTTCTAACAAAAGACAATCTATTAACAGGAATTTTATGATTGTGATAATTGTTACCAATATCATAGTGTGATTTTAACAATAAAAAAAATTCAAGGAGAAGTAAATAAATAATTACTGCAATCTGTCTGAAGATATGCAAAATCAAACCAACTGAACTAGTTGCAGCAAATAGTGTTTTTTGTGTCAAATGCCACCTGGAGATTTCACTTTCCACAACATTTTAATTTCATTTACTCATCTCCAAGGAACAGATAAGACAGGATGGTAGATAAGCAAGTTATATTGAAAGTACAAAGAACTGCATTGTGCGGTGGCTATATGACATATCTGCCAACTATGCTGATGTGCCAACAACACAGTTTCAACTAAAAGTCTTGTCTAAATAATTAGTGTACATGAAAATGGCCCAGTCAGTTAGTTTTTAACTGGGTCTTCTAGCAGAGTTTCTGAGATTATCTAGAGCAGAAATATTAATTAATATTGAAATTCAGCAAAGCACAAATATCAGCTCTTCCCTTGAGCTTTCTTGCTGGTTCTTTTAAACAAGAAAATGTAGGGAGCAAACTATATATTTAGGCTTTTCTTGTAGTTTATAATGTATGAATGAAAATGCAGAAAAAATTAAAGCCCTTTAAGAGGCAAGTTCAAACAAAATTTTGAAAAGCTAGTGGCTGTTTCTTGATTTTATTCTTACAAATCTCAAAACAATTTACTTAATGCATACTATTTAGTATTTGTTACCAGTTTAATAAGTTACTGTCATATTCTTTTGTTGTCCAAGCTACAAAATTGATGATTAGTTATCGCCCAGTCAGGCACATGGAAAAATAAAATGGCAGCTTTTGGAACCTTCAAGGAGAGGAACTGCTTTCTATCAGCCTCTGTTGCTGCTGTTACTGTTATTTGGGTAGGTTAGGTGCTTTGTACTTATACCATAGTGGGTCTTGCGGTCATTTTTTTGATGTGTCACTGTGTAGCTCTATTTGAACAATTGCTAAATGTCTTCTGTGTTTCAAAGTCATAACTCATTTAGTGAAGCATTTAAACATGACAGCTGCTTAGTCACTCCATTAAGGTAAATTAAGTACACACAAGCTGCCAAACACTCGCAATTTTTTTGCACATTGATGGTATTTTTTAAAAGAATTTTTTCCTAACAGCACATAATGCATTAAAGTACATAGTCAACAATTAAGGAAAAAACAAGGAAATTCTTTTCCTGTTTGATTTCATTTTTCACAAAAATTCAAATACACATATATATATATATACACACACACAATTATCAGATATGTGCATGAAAGTGGGCAATTGTAAATAAAAATAATTAAAAGTTGTGTTCTATAGTATCAAAATAAGCTTACCACTTGGAACTTAAACATGAGAATATATAACTGCAAAGTGTTAAATCTCTGCTTAAATAAATAATTCAATCTAACAATTATTTTAATACAAACATGGCACAGTGTTTTATATACCTAGAAATTTACATGATTTTCTACCGCAGTAAAATTACATCATTAGCTTCTATATGAACACTGCTTTTCATCAGATTTTATGCATGGATCCAGCACATTCTATCAAGAATATCTCAAATTTTACTATCTTGTAAACATCAACAAAAAGAAGTAACGTTATGGGACAATTCAGCTTAATGTTACTACCAAAGCTGGCTTCTAGCATGATCCCGGTTCAGAAAGCATATAGGTTTTATAACCTTTAAAACCTACAAATCCTTCAAATAAGTAATTGGGAAAGTGCACAATGTTTTACAACTCACAACTTGAAAAGTTCTTCGGGTTGTACCTGCATATTTCCATACCCAGTCTAATTGAAGACTGCATTTCGCTCTTGTCTGTGAAAAAGCCCAACAGTATTGGTGGCCGTTTGCTCACATGCCCTCTTCCTTGTTAAAATAAAGTACATCAAAACGAGCCCAGCTTGTTTGGAACTTGTTGCTGACCTATTTTCCTGTGTATCACCAGATCTGTTTCATTTCAATGATTGGATTTTGTTATTTAGAAAAGTTATTTGTGCAATTTCCAGTTTTTCATAAGAGCAAAATACCAGGAGGCAGAGGGAGGACTGAAGTTACATGGTTTCTGGTTTTCTCCAGCATTGGTTAAAAGTTCCTGTGCTTCATTTTGGCACAGTACTACAGAAGAATTATTGAGGTCCATTTTACGACAACCTGTGGGAAAAGGGATTTTAAAAAATTTTAAACTACAAATAGGAACTGGAAAAAGATTCAGAACCATAAAGAATTGTCAATGAGAACTGTCATAATATGTCAATATACAATTAATGAAATATTTATAATCTGGGTTTTTTTTTTCTCACCCTGAATTTGTACTTTGCGATACATTTGTTGAATTAAAAAATTTGTAGTAAATTTTAAGTATCACACTTGTAAGATATTTCAGGTTTTTTTTTTAATAACATCCTAATTTACAATATCCATTATGCATCACCAATGGGAGGAACAGTCTGATTACTGATCTGGGACTCCTAAGGTGGGTATATGGATGCTAACCATCTTCTAAATAGCTGAGTCTGACTCTTTTAGCTCAGGCCTCAAACAGTACTTTTGTGGGTTGGGGTCCTCAGAAAGTATGATAATAGTCTGTAAGAGGTGATCCAAAATGGTGGCCTTGGAAGCAGGGGAGGAATAAATGCGTCGACGTTTCGAGTCCACATGAGTCATGTGGACTCGAAACGTCGACTCTTTTCTTCTCCACCGATGCTGCCAGACCTGCTGAGTTTTTCCAGGTAATTCTGTTTTTGTTTTGGATTTCCAGCATCCGCAGTAGTTTTTTGTTTTTATAGAGGAATAAATGCTTTTAATTAGAACACGTGCTACAATGTGAAGATTTTAAACATTACACAGATAGGGAGAAGTATGTTGTACTGAACATACTGTTCATGTTTAAGCTAAAATTTCCATTTGCCAGGAATGTGCAAAGAATAAATGCAGTGATAGTCAAAAGCTATTATTGGAAATAAGTAAGTATACAAAAGATAAATTATCAGTGGCCTTAACACAGTTACCTACACCATCCTCCTCCAACATCTCTCCACTGTTATCCAGCTGAGTGTGACTGCTCTCACCTGGTTCCATTCTTATCTATCTAATCATAGCCAGAATATCAACTGGAATGGGTTCTCTTCCTTTTCTTGCACTGGTGCCACCCAAGGATCTATCCTTGGCCCCTTTCTATTTTTTTATCTATAGGCTGTCCACGTCCGAATCCGCAGCATTTTCACATGTACAACACCCAACTCTACTTCACCACCACCACCTGGCTCGACTCTTCCGATGTTGTTAAATTATCCACTGCTTATTCAACATCTATTCCTGGATGAGGAGAAATTTGCTCCAATAAAATATTGGGAAGACTGAAGCCATTGCTTTCAGATCCTGCTCCAAGCTCCATTCCCTAGCCACCAACTCCATCCCTCTCCCTGCAAAAATCTGAGAGTAAACCAGTCTCTTCGTAACCTTGGCATAAATCTGTGCTCGGAAGCACGTCTCGGGGGATAAGATCATATAGGATATATGGCACAGAAACAGGCCATTCAGCCCAGCTCCATAAGCCGCCTTGCATCTTTTTTTTCCCTAAATCTATCATCATAGCCATCTATTCCCTTCTCCCTCATATGCCTGTCTAGTTTCCCCTTGGAAGCATCTATATGATTTGCTTCAACCACTCCCTATGGCAGCAAGTTCCACATTCCCACTACTCTTCAGGTAAAGAACTTTCTGCTGAATAAATATGACATTATGACTATTGCCACCTATTTCCACATCCATGACATATCACAACCTCAGACCCGTATCGGTTCATTCATGCCTCTGTTACCATCGGACTCAACTATTCCAATATACTGGTGGCTGGTCTCCCACTTTCTACCCTCTGTAAACTTGATTTCATCCAAAACTTTGTTATCCTTCTCATTACTTGCACCAAGTCCCGTTCCTCTATCATCCCTATTCTCACTGACCAACACCGGCTCCCAGTCAAGCAATATTGAGATATTAAAATTTTTATCTGTTTTCAAATCCTTCCATGGCCTTACCCCCCCTTATTCTCTTTAACCTCCTCCAGCCTGTACAATCCTCTGAGATATCTGTACTCTTGTAATTCTGGCCTCTTGAGCATCCCAAGTTTTAGTTGCTCCACCAGTGGTGACCATACCTTTAGCTACCAAAGCCCTAAACTCTAATTCCCTCCCTGCACCTTTCTGCCTCTCTATCCACTTTTAAGATGCTCCTTAAAACCTACCTCTTTGACCAAGCTTTTGATCATCTGGTCTAACATTTCCTTTGTATTTTATAATGCCTGCTTCTGTGACATTTCATTATGTTAAGGGTGTTATATTAGTTGTTATTGTAATCTGTGCCAATATAGATTTAGTAGGGATTATATTCTGAGCTTGCTTTGCCAGTGGAGAATTTTACCTGACACTAGTGAACATCAGCAAGTTGTGTGTGCAACTGAAGTTCCAATCCACATTGCCAGCAGGAAAAGTTCCTCAGAAAGAACACGAAGTCAGAAAACGCCTCCTGTGTACTTCATTGCCAAATTCAGGAGTGGCTGCCTGATACATTGGGCAGAATTTAATCCAGGCAACGGTGGTCCCACCAGTCAGCTGCAGAGCTGGCGAGAGCCCCATGTCACCTCCTTGAGGGAAGGCCTTCCATATCAAGTGCCAATCCTATCCCCTGAGCGCTGCTGGCCAGAGGCTTGTTGTTAGCACCACCAGGAGCGGTGATAGCTGCTGGCAAGACAACCACCAGGGGCCCAGGATCAGTGAGGGACCCAAGCAACTCGTGAGTGAGGGTGGAATGGGTTGGGGTCGTGAGATAGGCGTTGTGAAAGGAGGGGTTCAAAAGAAAGGGCAGGGGGGTGTAGCTCTCAGCAGGACCCCTTCCCGATGATGGGTTCCTCAATCAGGCACTGAGTGCCTTTGAACGAGGGACCCCCTTGACAGCCCACAGGAGTTTGCTTTTCAGGCTCCCCGCATGGTGACTGCCCCACCCACCACTAGTTGAATACCAGTGGCGGCAGTATAGGCCCTTAAGTGGGTATTGCCCCCTTAAGGGCCTCAATTGGTAATGAGGCAGGAAGGCCGTCCACAAGCCTCCCGCTGCTGGACTTAATTGGGGGCAGTGGCAGGGTCCACACCCCACACCCTCTCTAGTCCGATTAAATGTACCCCCACCTACAAACTCACCTCAGGGCAGGGTAATAAATTCTGTCCATTTTGTCTCATCCATTAATTGCCCCACTTGCTTATTTTGGAAAGATAACAGCCATATAAACATTGTTTACAAAACAAAAGTATCTTGGGTATCTTTACAAAGACTGTTCCAATGTTTGCAATGTTCTTTTTAAAAATAACTATACCAGTGGTACTTAAAATGACATTTGAGTGGCAAGTTATTTTTATTCATAGCTGGGAGGCAGTATCGTTTCAATTTGTAAAACAAAAGTATTGAACATTTGACTCAAAAGAATAAGGGATTCACTGAAGTGAAAATTGCACCCATTTTGGCTGGATTGGGTGGAAAGTATATATTCCCGGTCTGCATCATTGAAGGTGAAGCCAGCAGCTTCTTTTCCTGCACTATGAGAAAGTATTTATCTAGTGATTAAAAACATTGAAGAAACACTGCAGTTTTCTTCAAAAGCATCAGGAAAAAAATGGATACTAAGCCACAGAAGGAAAGATTAGGTGGGCTAATGGAAAGCTTGATCAAAGAGGTGGGCTTTTGGAAGGCTCTTAAAGAAGGTGCTGGAAGTGGAAAGATAGAGAAGTGGAGAGAGTGGGATCCAGGTGTGCTGCATACATGGTGCACAGAGGCAGCTAAAGAGTCAAAGAGATAGTGGAGAGGTTAGAGCTGGGTATCATCAGCGTACAGATGTATGATGCACACCATGTCAGATGTTGTTGGCAAGGGGCAGCATGTAGATGAGGAAGAGGAGGGAGACCCAGGATGCTTTTTAGCAGCACTCCAGAGGTGAAGTATGGGGAGAAAAGATGCTCTGGCTGTGATCACTTACAAGCGAATCAAAAGTCAGTCTCGTCTAAATAAACATGCAGAAGGGGCATTGATGAAGGATGCTGGGATGGGCCATGTCAAAAGATGCAGTGAGGCTGAGGAGGGATGTTATATTACAGTCACAGAGATTTAGGAGAGTTATAACTGTTTCCGTGCTAAGGGAGGGGTGGAAACCCAATTGGCATGATTCAAATGGGACTTGCAGGCATGTATCTGAGGTGACAACATTCAAAGACCTGAGAGAAAAGGGAACTATTGAAGAATGTCTTATCAAGGGTTAACAGCCAAATCGTATATTGAAAAGGTGTGAATGAATGGAACACTATCCATGAGCTCTTAATTAATATAAATAATGAATACAAATTGACTTTGTCTGTAAGATGGTAGGGGTCCCAAATGAACAGAGTTTAAATGAGTGCAAGACAGAAAGCTTCAACAGCCTGTCGTTTTTTTTCAGCAATACTAAATACACGTTTGAGTTCATGTACTGGGATCTAACTTAGACTTTCGAAATTATTCAGCATGTGTTCCTGTAACCTCAAACATATTGGACACATAAGGGATATGGATAGGCTAAGTGAGTGGGTAAAAAGTTGGGCAGATGGAGTATAATGTGGGAAAATGTGAACTTAATCATTGTGACAGGAAGAACAGAAAAGCAGCATATTATCTGAATGGAGAGAGATTGCAGAACTCTGGTACAGAGGGATCTGGGTGTCCTGGTACATGAATCACACAAAATCAGCATGTGGATACAAGTGATAGGAAAGCATATGAATGTTGGCTGTTATTGCAAGTGGAATGGGAAATAAAAGTAGGGATGTTTTGCTACAGTTTTCAGGGCATTAGTGAGACCACATTTAAAGTACTGTGTACAGTTTTGGTCTCTTTATTTAAGAAAGCAGTTCAGAGAAGGTTCACTCAACTGATTGGGATGAGGGGGTTACCTTATGTGAAAAGGTTGGACAGACTAGGCCTGTATCCAGTGGAGTCTGGAAGAGTGGGAGGTGGTCGAATTGAAATATAAAAGATCCTAAAGTCACTTGACAGAGTTAATGCTGAAAGGATCCTTTACCTTTTGGGTGATACCAGAACTAAGGGATACAGTTTAAAAATAAGGGGTCTCCCCTTCAAGACAGAGACGAGGAGAATTTTCTCCTCTCAGAAGGTCATGAATGTGTGGAATTCTCCTCCCAAGAGAGCTGTAGAGGAAGGGTCATTGAAGATTTTTAAGAGAGAGAGATAGATAGATTCTTGACTAACAAGGGAGTCAAAGGGTATCAGGAGTAGGCAGGATAGTGGTGTTGAGGCCACAATCGTATTAGCCAAGATTTTATTGAATGGCGGAGCAGGTTCAAGGGACCAAATGGCCTACTCCTGCTCCTAATTTGTATATTCGTAAACAAGGTAAAGCATTTTCATACATCTAACTTGAGCTATATTTGACCAGGGAATGTCTTGCTGACATTGGGTTAAAAATATTTTAACTAGGCCATTCCAGGCACCATTATCTTCAAAGATTAATTTAAAATGTATTAGCGATGCAATGTGCACACTAAATGAGACCTGTCTTCACCAAAAGAAATGTTTGGTAAACTTTGGCAGAGGCGGAGCCAGAGCCAAAACAGTTGTGTATGACTTCTGTTCAATTCATGCCACTTTCATGTTAGAGATTTATAAACGAACAAAATAGCCTGTCAAAACAATTTTTCATAATGATTCTGTCATTTGTTACACATTTTCTATTACTAGTATACAATAAATCTGTTCTTCTAACTCTTCTGACCCGAGCTTTTGAAAAAAACCAATCAATTGTTACATAAATCCCAAGCTCAAGGAAGCTAGAAAGAATTTTTCTTTCAACACCCCACAATAAATGAAAATTATTTGAAATACACTACCTAAATAAACAGAGCCTAGTAACAGCTCAGATTTTATTTGGATTAAAAATACTGTCCTAAAACTAAAGGATAATGAATTAATGGATTAGATTAAAATAAAATGGCATTTGGTATTAGCAGGTTTAATAAAGTATGCATTAAGAACAGATAGAGCAAGAGCAAACAGGAATCATGACAGCCATTCATTGAAAGGAAGGTGGCTCCCATTGTTACACAGCATGAAAGCCCATGCTCAGTTTTTCCTCATCTGTTCTCCTTCACTTTGTGCGTTAAAGTTAAAAAGGATTCGCACATATCTGTGTTTTATAATAAGTCATACAAAATTCTAAACATAAGGCATTACATTTTTTATTATGTGCAATAGAGTTTTTCCCTGTATAAAATGGAACGGTTAATAATATGTACAGCTTTCAGAGTTATGCAGGTTGGTCAGATACAAACAGCAGCAAACTCAAATATAAAAACAGAAAGTGCCTGAAAAACTCAGCAGGTCTGGTAGCATCTGTGGAGAGAGAAGCAGAGTTAACGTTTCAAGTCCGTATGATTCTTCTTCAAATGCTGCCAGACCTGCTGTGCTTTTCCATCATTTTACGTTTTTATTTCAGGTTTCCAGCATCCGCAGTATTTTGCTTTCAGCAGCAAACTTGACCTGTTTTCATTAGATTACATTTGTTCTGTACTTCTGACTGACGTGCCACCTACATGTAACTCCAATCTGAAGTGTTAATGTCCAAAGTGCTTTGCTGAGTGCATGATACTCTTTCTGTACTGTCCAAACCATATTTTGTTAAATTGATGTATACAATTTTGGGCTTCAAATAAACACAAAGGGCAGGATTTTGCCCTTGGCGGGGGCAGTCGGGAAGCCGACTACCGCCCACAACTGACGCTGCACTGTGATTTCATGCGGGCGGGCCAATTAAGGCCCCCCCCAGTGTGGATCGCGAGTGGCAGCGCTGAGCGCTGCCTGTGTGGGCGGGGGGAGGGCAAGCCGGGCCTCGCGCGCAGTTTGCACACGTGGGAGAAAGAGCGCTTCAATCTCCCTGAGGCACGGATTGAAGCGCTGTGTAAAAAAAAAAATGAAGAGAATAAAAATCTAATAAAACATGTCCCCTTGTGCGACTCTGTCACATGAGCTGGGACATGTTTTTAATTCAAAAATAAAGTTTTTATTTAATGTTTATTTGCTTTAGGAAACTCATCCCGCTCCTGGATGAGGTTTCCTAAAAAGTGTAAAGGCTGCCTTTACGCCTTTTCGCCTGCCCGCCAACCTTTAGGTTGGACGAGCAGCGTAAATTTGAATTTAATTGGATTGTTAATGGCCTGAATAGGCCTTTTAGTTATTGGCGGATGCGCAGCCGACTCTGGCGTGCATCCACCAAATGAAATATCACGAGACTGCGCGATGATGTCAGGACGCACGCCCAACGTCATCACGCGTCATTTTATCCTTGGGCGTGTCGAGCGGGCACCCGCACACCGAGCGTAATATCCTGCCCAAAAGGTAGAAAGTGTACACAGCATCTACACTTCACAAAACAGTGCAATGGTGCAAAATAACCGACATGATCACAACTCATTAAAGGGCTGAATTTCAGAAACTTACTATAGTCAGTGGATAGAATTTATTTCAATGTAGCGTTTCAGTTCAAAAGTTTAATTGATGGGTTTAATTTTCCTCTGCTGTTTTTGATTTATTGTTTAATGCCATTGTATAAAATCCTGTCCATGTTATTCTTTTTTGCAGTCTGTTATTTTAATTTAGTTTGTTACAAGTTTGGTTTACAAGTTTTCTTTAGATATCCTATCAGATATAAACTGCTTATAAGTGGTCTGAGTAATTTACATTTAAGGTATCTGGCAGTAGAATAATATAACCCAGGGGTGTAGTAATAATACCCCGTTATGATCTGAACCAAGCATCTACATATTCAGGCTTATCAAAGGTGGACCATGAAAGCATTTGGTGTGATGAGGCCAAATTCAAATTGCTAAGCTGCTTTATTTCAAAGCACATGAAAGTACAGTGTAACGGATAATCGGATTAATATAGTTCAGCTAGTACGAGTTCTCTTTGAGCTATAGAACAAAATAAACACACTATATTTCACCATACCTATGTGTTGCCTTACTTAAAATGACTCATAACTATCCAACTACATGCTAAATTTCTACACCTGGCCAAAGTTTACCTTTGATATTCTCCATTTAAAAAAATGGACTCGCAGTGTTTGCTGGACTAACTGTCACTCAGCCTTTTGTTTTTAATCACCCTTTGTTCATGGCTTTAAAGGATTATAGACTTTCTAATACAGTGGATGTGAGGTGTTTATCGATTACCAAGACAGCTCATTAATTGTATACTATTTATCGTCTATGGGGAAGTAACATCAAAGTTTGGTTCATTAACATTTTGACCAACTATCTTCCCCGTGCATACTTACAAAAAAAACACTTGTGAATACACGTTTTACATATCCTTTCTATGGGTGAAATGGTCAAAAATATCCCAAAATATGACAGTGGATTAATGACTGTTAATATAGAGGAGCCAAAAATCTCACAAGAACACTTTAACTATGTGCTAAAAAGTACAGAGAAAGTTGCACTGCGACCAAATGCTCTGTGAAATGTTGAGATGTTGAGTATTAACAGTGCTGCATTATGTAAATATCACTTCAAAGATAGTTTGCGTACCTATACATGCCTAGCAACCATACATGGCAACCTAGAAAACTAAGAAAGACTAACCAACTGCTAAAAAAAAGTTGATATAACTTTACAAGAAAAGCTGACAGCTCAAAAAAAGCACTTCTGGCACATGAAGACAAGGAGTTAGACTGAAAGATTTTTCATAATTTAAGCTAAAGGTAGGAACACCTGAGGAACACGATTTCAGTCCGCAAAATGGAATTCACAGTATTGGTGGAATTAGGAATCAAGGGAAGATGAAATTGCTGATGATGTGAGATTCATTTTTCTGGGAGAGGGTTAGTCGACAGAATAATGTGTATTAATTTCAGTGTAATTTTTAATTTTACCTAAAGCTCATTATCATTCCAATCACACACATTTTCATTCCAATTTGGCAATTCTGCAAAGTGAAATTTCAGGAAAGCTCAAATAAAGTCGGTTGATGCATTCATACCAAGGACATCATCCTTATCACAAAAAGTAGCTAAAACCACGAAGGAAATAAGCCTTCAAATATGACAATGGCCAGGTATGGCCAAGAAAATCTCAGAAAATGGTATATTTTTAAATTACATTTTAGCAGCTTATGTGTTTTACGTAACTTATTTTGAGACAAACATTAAAGCACAAGGTACACTCTCAGAAACCATTATTTCATTTAAAAAGATCTGTCTTAAATTCATGTGTGGCCATCACTGGGAGAAATTGTAAGTTCTAAATGATTGATTCAGAATAAATCGAAACATCTATAAAGACAAAATACTGCACATGCTGGAAATCTGAAATAAAAACAGGAAATGTTCAAACTGCTCAACAGGTCGGATAGCATCTGTGGAGAGAAATAGGCCGGATTTTCAAAGCAAGGTCGAGAACCCCACATCCAGTAGGAATATGGGTGCCCACCCTGAGATACCTAGCTCTTGCAAATGATCTAATTGGCCGAGGGGGTAGTTTGCTGCCCAGCTAGAGGCATCACGTTGCTGGTTACAGCAGGTAGCTCCTTAAAAGGCCAGGAGCTGGAAAACACAGGCTAGTGATCATTCAAACAAGTTTAAGGTGAAGCACTAGTCCTGGAGCTAGTTGGCACATCATATGTCCATTTTAGAAAATAAATATAAAATTTCCAATATCCCCACAATGAACCTGACAGCTGGGCACTAACGTGCAGCAGACTTTTCAGACTCACTGAATTAAAGATAAAATTGCATTCCCAACTGCATATGCCCCTTAACAAGCTCCTTGGGGAGGTTAATGGCTGGATGAAATTGGTGAAGGTGAAAAAAAGAGGAAGTCTGTAATTGGGTGGAAGACAGGAAACATTAAATGACAAAAGAGTTGGTTGTTCTCAACCAAAGGAAGTAGCAATGGGACAAGTAAAGAAACAAAAGATGTCCAGAGAAGGTGTGAATGGCAGAATGATGAATAACTGCCATCCTAAAGCAATTACGGTGATCTTTTCCCCCATTCTATTTGCTTTTCTTTGCATATTGGTCTTAATCCTGTTTTTCTCCTGTTTTGCTTTTGGAAGGCAGCAGTTCATTATTCTGCCATTCATACCTCCTCGGGACTCATCTTTTGTTTCTTCACTTGTCCCATTACTACTCCCTTTGGCTCTGCCCAACCAACCCTTTTCATGTCTTCCATCTTCGACCCTATCACAGACCTTCCCTTTTGTTCTTTTCCCATCCTCCCCCATTACACCTGCTTAAAACCTATTACATTTCTAGTTTTTCTCAGTCTGATGAAAGGTCACCAACCTGAAATGTTAACTCTGTTTTTCTCTCCACAAATGCTGCCTGACTTGCGGAGTATTTCCTACATTTTCTGAAGCCTTGTAACAATTTGATGTAGATTCACATGTGTAATTAAAATACTCAAAATATTAATAATGGACAGTGTGAGAGGATAAATAAACATCGAGTGGCATTTGATATATAAAGTATGAATAAAGAAAAGATTGCTCGAGCGAAAAGCTGACACTGGCATAATGGTCCACATTACCTCCTTCTGTGTTCTATATTTCAATGGTTCTAAAGACCAAGAACAACTAGGAATGTAAACAGCCCCTATATCACCAGAAGAATTTCTGTCTTTGTTTTATACAGTGATTCAAAATAACAAGGGTTAATATGGAAGTTGGTGCTCCTCAATAGGTTGCAAAATGGAGCATGGGAGATAGGTTATCAATGGAAACCACTCTTTGTTCTTAGTACAAATTAAATTGCATATTGTCAATCTACCTGGGGCCAGGGAAATGAGGCGAAAGAAAAGTCATGAACCTGAAGCAAGAGGTCATTTCCTTAGAATTGTCATACTTTGTGCCTAAGGTTCTAGTACACTTAGTGTGGTAGGGATTCAAAGCAAATCAATGATTCATGTGCTGTCAGTCCATTATATTCTTCGCAGTGATGCTAAATTAATGTTTTTTTTACTACTTAGTTGTAACCCAACTGCATGGGCTGAATTTTACACCAGTGGGATTTTATGGTCCCGCCAAAGTGGAATTTTGAATGACTCACCAGATTCTATGGCTCCGCCCCCACCACGACAGTAAAATTCCCCCGCATGAATTAAAATCTACTCTCAGCGACAAATAACTTATTTAA
This sequence comes from Cetorhinus maximus, assembly GCF_964194155.1. Lineage (NCBI taxonomy): Eukaryota > Metazoa > Chordata > Chondrichthyes > Lamniformes > Cetorhinidae > Cetorhinus > Cetorhinus maximus. The sequence goes on from NC_135898.1 coordinate 47,380,519, forward strand.
GATAAAAATCTTTCCTCTCAATGAAACAGAGCAAAATAACTGCAATTTTAAAAAGGAATAAGCCCTTTTGTTTATTCAGTCGATAAAAGTGACTATTTCTATTGATGAGTGGGAGCAAGATGGCAGATTCAATAGTTTACTATTTACATTTGGCTTTTTTTTAAACGAGGCCACAAGCATTTCCAAGCACTGATAGCATCAGCATCTTTTATTCTCAGGTGAATAATACTATTGATATTGTGACAATGCATTTATATTGCAAATCCAATATTTGAAGCGGTTTTGCAATGCATCTGCAGTTCCTGTTACTGGAGAGCAGTTTTGGTTATATCCTGCAGCCATTTCTTCAGCTGGGGCAAATCACATGCAGCCAATTGAATCCCATTATTTGTGATCAGTTCCCAAGAATCTTATGTTCCCCAATTTTGATTTATATTTTTTTCTAAAACACTTCAAAAAATAAATGGTAATATTGTATGACAAAAAAAAAGACTTACAGCGAAAAGCCAATGGCAGACCTTTCAGCTATCAGAGGCAACTCTACTGCCAGATGCCTATATCAGGCCTCTTGCTCAGCACTGCCTCCATGGGCACTATTTACTTTGGGAGATGGTTGCCATCTTCAGGGTTAATATCAGCAACGATACATGGACCAACATATCATTAGCATTACAGCAATCATAACACACAAGAGGGGAGATCAGCCATCAAATACTACTGGTTAAAGTGAGGGGCTTGTTAAATGATATGCACTCCAGAACTCGTCATCTGAACTTAATTAAAGCGCACACATTTCAACTTCTAGAGCCTTATTTAGCAAAACTGCCTGATTCATCTAATTTCAGTTACATATTGTAAATTTGTTATCTCGGAGTTTATTAAACTTGATAATTCACAGGAGTCCTGTGGTAAACTCTTTTCATAAACAATGGCTTAGCAATGCTTTACATTGCAAGTGTCTGGAGTATGATGTTACAGGCAAAGGTTCTTTCCCAAAACACAGCCTCACAGAACAGAAGCACAGAACTGGCCCTATAATGTTCAGACCTGACCTTGTCAGTTAGGTTCCACACACAGAGTGGTGCATTGCAAATTAGTCCTTACAACTCCAGTTTTCTATTTGGGCCAATGAACAGTAGCAGAGGCAAGAGCCTCTTGATCCACAGCAAGAACCTGTCTCACTCAATTTTGAAACCATTTCTGCCAAGCACTGAACACTGGGGGAGTGGGGTAGACGTTATTATCAGTATAAATGTGCCTCTTTCTGTTCTGTAGGCTGACCAGAGAGAAAACTTCAGTTACTCACTATTTTGGCAACTAACTGACGTGGTCAAAATCAACAAGAAATGAAGTGCTAAGACATACCTGGGCAGTCACATACTGCAATCATGTAACAGGTTTTACTCAGTGATCTCAGCAAATGGCACACTACATGCAGCTTTTTCATCCTTACTCTGGATGCTTTCTGGGGAGGTTGCCTGAAGTGGAATTGAAAAGCTCCGGCTCTGTTTACTTGATTTTGTGAATCTCTTCAGTTCATTAGCAAAAGAAAGGCCTTTCTTCTTCTCCTGTGCAGCCTGCCAACACATTCCAGAGTTTATTGATCATACTGAGCAATTGGGAACAGTATGGGAAAGAAATTAGTCATGTAAATATACACTGTGACATCTGGAGAAGGTCAACAGTTGTGTTATTTAAATAAAAGTTAAGTACAAATTTTTTCAGTTTTTTGGCATGAAAACAAAGAAACAATAGTTATCCAGGCTGCATTTGCAGATGGTACCATTTCTGAATTATCTTAAAAGTTATAGAATAGGATTTAGCATATTGCAGTTTATTTGGAAAATATTACACATAATGCTGAACATATGTAACATCCTCTCCATTTTTGTAATATACACAGGGTACTGTAATTCTTCTGTATAATCTGAAATACAAATCCCCTTTCCAGGGTATTCTGGTTTTCTTTCCTGTACTTCTGTTTCTTTGCCATTATTAATATATGTTAAGCTGGCACTTCCTCCTTGCTTGCCCAGATCCTTAATTAAATGGACGCTGCCATTTTTAAAACTCAGGAGCAAATCAAACACATGTTCAGATTTGCTCTCTGGATTTGGCTGATGCTGGCAAGGCCACATTTATTGCCCATCCCTAGTTCCCTGAGAAGGTAATGTTGGACCTTCTTCTTCAACTTGCTACTGTCCTTGTATTGGTTATGCCTCACACAATAATGTTGGTTAGGATTCCAGGATATTGGCCCAGCCAGGAAGAAGGAACAGTGACATATTGATCAATGTGAGCAATTTGATGACAATACAGGGAAGAAATTAGTAATTTTAATATAAACTGGAGAATGTGATTTAAATAAACTTGAATGTGTAGTACAAAATGATGGATAACTATAGTCAAAGTCCTTCAATACTTCGGAACACATGCATACATACAAAGTGTCAGCTGTGGCTGAGTAGTAGCATTCATCTTTGAGTTAAAGGGTTGTGGGTTCAAATCCCACTCGTGAGGCATGAACTCATAATCCAGGTTGGCACTTCAGTACAGTACTGATCAGCACTGGTAAGTCATCTGCCACAACACTATTCTAAAGAAGAGCTGAAAGAGTTCTCCTGTCATCCTGACCAACATTTATCTCACAATCAACACCTACAACATGATTTGGTTATTTATTTGTTGTTTGTGGGCGTTTGTTGTACCCATATTGGTTGCTGCGCTTCCTACATTACCACAATGACTACATTTTAAAAACATTTCATTGGCTGACAGTAATAACCTCTTAGACATCAAGTATTGCTGGCTACTTACCTGCACTTGCTCTTTCAGCTTGAGGATGAATTTTCCTGCTCCTTTCCATCTGCTCTGAGCTACAAACACACTCTCATGCTCAGAAAGGATCCGAAGAGCAGGTTTCGCCATTGACGATTTCTTGTTTAATGGCTCTTTGATGACCTCCTCCATGAGGACATAGTCATTGGGATTTGGGTTGCTCAGGATGCTGTAGGAATACTTGGCTTTACTTAATGCCTGTAGCATAAATCAAAACAAATCCTTTGTACTTGTAACACTGAATAAATATTCCATGTTGTCGACATGCTTAAGCCTAAACAGATTCAGCCACAGTCTCCAGTCCTTATTGTATCTAGTATAAGCAGAGTATATGCCATCCCCTTGCAAATCCACCCATGCTCATATTGCCATTATATCTGACAAGGTAATGCTAAAGTTACTTCAAACATTATATGAAGATGAATGGAAATGAATTAAAGGAATGTTCCTTTAGCAAACTATAATGGAGCATTTCCAGCATCTTATTGTTTAAGAGTAATGCCATCATGAGCACTCCCATGTTATACATTAATTTCTAATATTGGATTCTCCTGTTAATCTACTGGGGAAAAATTCATACGAACAGTTGGGCTGATTTTTAAGCTATAAAAACAGGCTAGTTTGGCTTGGTTGGAGAGGTTAATGGGCCAGAATTTCCATATAAGTGGTAATTACAGTCAGATTGCCACTCTGCTCCTTAGTCTGGAGCTGCATATTTCTTGGCCAGACTGCCATCCTGGCCTAGTGAGGAACATGCAGCGTACCTGGTTCCTGAGTCCTTTCTGTGCAGGGCAGTGGCGTTGGGACAAAGGAAGCCACACCCCCTCAGCTGACTTGAGAAGCCAGGGAGAAGGATGTGTGTAAGGTGAGTGAGTGAGAGGTTAGGGTAGTCCGGGGTAGGAAGGGGCGTTCAGCATTGGGTGGTCAGGGTAGTCGAGGTGTCAGGGGTGGGGAGGGTAGTCAGCGTTGTGGGGAGGTTAGTCGGTGGGGGGTGGGCAGGGTAGTTGGTGGAATGGGGAGGTAGTTGGGGAATCAGAAATGCAGTCATGAGGTTGAGAGGGTAGTTGGGGGTGTGGCGTGGTAGTTGGGGAGAGTCGCAGGGCATTTGGTGGGTTGGATGGGCAGTCCAGGGTGAGGTGTAGTGGGGGTGTGGGTGGGGTAATTGCGCTCAGGAGTATTTGGGGTTGCGAGGGGGAGGGGGGGGGGGTCGGAGGGGTGGTTGTGGTAACCCCACGTTACCGAAGACTACACTTGGGCCTTGACTCGCCCTGTGCCACAGCAGCTCACTTCGTATATGTTAAATATAACACTTGCACTAAAAGCTCAGTGGAGCTCTTGCTGTTTCCAAAATATATGGTCTGACAAAACTGAGGCCCTGTGTTCCCACCCATCTGCCGTCTGTCGTACCCCTGGTATGGTAACTGGAGGCGGCTGGAAGGAAGTAAGACTAAATGGGTTAAGACCACACTGGTAAAATTATTTTAAAATTAATGTAAAATTATTGAAAAACACCATAACATCCTTGACCAGAATGAGTACAAAACTCACACAAAAAGTGTGAAAACACAGGCAGGATAGAGTCAGCGGGGAACAGATTCCTGCCAACGCTGGCTTCTCCACCACATTTAACACGCCAAGGTGTGTTGTTTGGCTGGAGACGGGACTTCCGCCCCTCACTCGGGAGGAAGTCCAACCTCACAGAGCTGCCAGCCAATCTGATTGGCCCAGCTTTAGTCCCAGCAGTGCTAGTAGCAGCAGTGGCCAGGACTGGGACTGCAAGCAGTCCCCAGATTCTTAGTCCCAGAATCCAGGTAAGTGGGGTGGTCTCACAGTGGGGTGGGGAGGTGAGGCCTGGGGAAGTAGGGAAAGAAAGGCAGGAGTCTTCATGGAGAGGCCAGGTTGGAAGGGAACACACAGTGGGAGGCAGACCTTGTGAGGGGGTGCCCAATGTGGAAAGGAAGTCGTTGAGGGAGGCACATCCCACCAATCGCCTTCCTGTCCGAGGCCTGAGCTGGGTGATTTCGGGGCCTCCCCCTGCTCCTGAACTCCTCCCGCCTGCCTCAAATTTGAGGCTGAGTGGAAAACAATCTTTAAGTTGTCATTAGTTGCTCGCTTTAGGACCTCAATTGAGGCAAGAGTGGGTGAGCCAGCCTAAGCCTCACCCATCCTGCCTTAAAATTACAGACAGGTTGGGGCAGGAGGGAGGGTGATGGTGGGGGAAGGGAGGAGGGGAGGGGGGTGGCGCGCCGATCTAGTGAATTTTACAGGCCCCACCGCCTGCAAGCCCATTGTCAGGGGAGTGTAAAATTCTACCCTGTATCCAGTCTGTAAAATATTAGCTTACTG